>NW_018164495.1:1061229-1064834 GCF_001263595.1 Phalaenopsis equestris
ATCGTGACGATATTTTCCTAAGGCTTGAAGTCCTATTTGGAACATTTTCCTTGAATCTTCGCAAAATAGCCCATAACCGCTCGTTCATAAGACGATGGTCTTGTGCCAAAGATGCTAGACATCAAAGGAAAATAGGAATTGGCTGGAATTTCTAGAAGGGTGAGTCTCAATTCTAGTTTTCTAAGATGGTCCATAGGAATTTCTAGAGCTAGAACCTAGGCTCTAAGGAGGAGAAGAAAAGACCTCACAAAAATGAGGTCAACAGGCTGCAGCAGGGGAAGGCAACAGGTAGTTGCTGCAGGGTTCTGGGAAGGTAGCTGCAACAGGGTGCTGGAAGGATTGTGGGAGGCTCACGGCTGCAGGGAAGGTGGCTGGAAGGGATGGCAGCAAGGTGGGAGGTGGTTGGGTGGTAGCGGCTGTAGGAAAATGGTGAAGAGGCTATTTTTCGGTTGGCTATAGCAAATCTGGCAATGACGGCAGCGGAGGGAAGGTTGTGGATGAAGGAAAGTCAGAGATAAATACCCCACGTGAATGAGCTGTTGCCGGAGCACCAATCGATATTTGGAGAGTAACTGCCACCTCAGAATGAGATACAGTCGGAGCTCCACTCGTTCTTGGATGCTACCCTAGAAGGGAAAACAGGGGATATCGACGACTGTCTTGACAGAAACTCAATAAAAATTAACCCAAAACACCACAACAACTTATATAGATCTAGGGTAAATAGGAGTGGAACCCACTCTACATAGGAGGCAATAATCTCACGTAAGGAAAGCTGGCCAGTCCTGAAACTGGGCTTTTGAACCGGTTCCAGCCATCCCGAGCTAGAGATGCCGCACCCTGGTCGAGTGGGAGATGCCACGCTCTTGCCCAGATGTGACAATTGCCGCGCCATTGTGCGAGGATGCGATTTCGTGCCTTCTCTGGGACACCCCGTGCTTGATCAGTCGTGAGGCTTGAAACCCAATGAATATGTTGTTTAAGTTGTGAGACTTGAGGTTATAAATTCTTAAACTTTTATTTTTTATAATATTTATTTCAAAGAGAAAACCCAAGTTTGTCCTTAGATTTTTTTGTGGGTGCCATTTTAATCATTTTAGCCACTTACCTTATCAAAATTGGATTAAACTAGTCCCACCATTAGACTTGTTGTGTAAACGGTTGAAATGTTCTTTGTTGAAGACATTATTTGGAGGTTATATCTATCAATCAACTTTACACTACTTAATAAATTAAATGTTTTTTAAACTATTATTAAGGCTAGCTCTTTATAGAAATGTGATTGCTTGTCAACCACATTGAGATCAACAAGCAGTTGCTGCCTTATTTACCTCCATATTTCTTCCACAATGCAACTCTATTAAACATGGTGAAGATAGCAAACAATGATCACCGCATTGTGCAAATTGAGGTGGTGATGCACTATAACGAGATAAATTACTCAAAATATCTCTTGTTTGTTGAGCAAACTTAGCCAATGTGTCCAAAGCATCAAAATTATCAGAGGATCCCCTTAATTGGTTTGATGGGTCATGGTGAATGTAGTGAACGACATCACACCAATTGAAACACGGTTGATCTGATCACTATCAAAACTATTTAATCAATGCTCGTTCGTGAAACAAATAGTGCTGATGAATTTAAAGTGTCAAAATGATCTAAGTGTGTACTTTTTGTGATCGAAATAATCAAGCATGGAGAAAATGATGCACTACTGGCGTTATGCATGTGCCTTGTACCCCACACACCTTGATTGTCACCAAGATAGCTCAATGTTGTCTGATTGAGAAACAAATTGCATTAGCATGTTCAAAATGTCAAAATTTCTTAAGGGCACCCATATGGACCTACTTGCTGCACATGAGCAAAAGACAAATTTGCACATAACTTAAGGTTGATGATACACAAATCAAGATGCATTGAGGAGGTGAATGCACATGGAATCAATACACGTACATCACTCGTGTGTGTGTGTGTTAAAAATATCATTATAATTAAAAAAAAAAACAAAACTCCAACTTACCCTATTGTTGCAACTGTCCCACACCCGTATTACCCCCATACCTTCATCTGGCTTACCCAATCAAAGGAAAGGAATTAAAAAAAGAAAAGAAAAGAAAAAAACTAAAACTAACACCTAATACCCAATCAACGGAGAGAAATTAAAAAAAGAGAAGAAAAGAAAAAAACTAAAACTATCACCTCTCCTTCTCTTGTTTTGCACATCTCGCACACAAGTGCCCCCAATCCACAATTCTCTCCTTTAGCTTTATCAAACTGAAAGTCAAGCACCACTGGTTAAGGCTGTTAAAAAAGCGAACAACTCATGTTTAGATCATTAAGTAGCTTGTGGTTAAATTGTTCATTAAGTAAATGAGCTGAACACGAATTATTTTTTTATGCTCGAGTTATAAATGAGTTGAACACCAATAACCCTTTGTTCGATCATGTTCGACCATGTTCGGGTCGTTTTAGCTTGAAATAGAGAAATTATATAATAGATCTAGAGTGGGATCATGTTCGGGTCGTTTTATTGAGAGTCATATTTTCATTTAATTCTAATAGATTAAGATAATTTTTTATACAATATGCTCGAGTCTTTTTAGATCTACCTCTGACTTTCTTAATATAAGTAGAATCGAAAACATCTAACTAGGTTATCACATAGTAGACGTTTAATGTGATCAAGCCATCTAAGACGACTCTCTCTAATCTTGTCCGCCACTGGAGCTACACCAACCCTCTTGCGGATATATTCATTTTGCATTTTGTCTTTAAGTGTCAAGCCACTCATCCACCCAAGCATTCTTATTTCAGCAGCACATAATTTTGTTTTATGATTTTCTCTCAAAAGCCAACATTTTGTGCCATAAAGCATTGCAAGCCTCACCACCATATAAAGTTTTTCTGTTAGTCTAAGCTATATTTTTCTATCACACAATAGCCCGATGCATTCCTTCACTTCAACCAACCAACTTGAATTCTACTAATAGCATCACCATCTATATTGCTATCACTTTGAACAATGCACCCGAGATATATATAGCGTTTGCACCTTTTAATGATTTGATCACCCATAGTTACAACGCTGCCAATAGAGCTACTACTACTAAAAACTAAAATTAAATTCCATGTATCATGTATTCAATTTTAGATCTCTCAAAATGAAGGCCTTTAAGACTTTAATGTAAACCTCCATAATTTTAGTTTTTCTTGGTCTCTTTTTCTAGTCTTATCCACAAGAAGAATATCATTATCGATAAGCATATACGAAGGTACATCCTCCTGTAAATATCCAGTAAGAGCATCTATGGCTAAAGCAAAAGATACAAGCTTAAAACTGATCACAGGATTTTTAAGGTGCAGTGGCAATCACAGGATTTTTTAAAATGGGGATGAGCTCTATAAGAACATAAAACCTGATGAGGTAGTTGGTTGTCACTTATGTTTTTGTTGTTACTTATGTTTCTGTTGTTTTAGCTGTCATCTTGAGTAGTGAGGGCTAGGGTTGTAAACAAGCCGAGCTTGAGAGAGCTCAGGCTTGGCTCGTGTTCGGCTCGTTCGAAATAGCTTGTGTTCGAAATCGGCTCGTGAACAATGTGTTC
>NW_018164495.1:1064890-1089574 GCF_001263595.1 Phalaenopsis equestris
ATAATATATTATTATATAAATAATATATGTAATATATTGTTATATAAAAAGTTATATATATATAATTTTTTGAGTCATTTTGAGCCGAACACGAGCGAACAAACTGTGGTTCGTGTTCGGCTCGTTTACATTTCGAGCTTAAAAATTTGTTCGTGTTCGACTTGTTAGGCTTAACGAACGAGCCGAACAAGAGCTGTTTAACGAGCCGAACACGAGCTATTCACGAACAACGAGCCAAATTGACAGCCCTAGTGAGGGCAATGAGAAGGTTCTAAACATTCTCTTTTCAACGTTGCTCCTTTCTCCTGGGAGATTGTTGGTGGCATCATGACAGTTTTGATTCCAAGGAACACCACCATCCTTGCAGTGGAGGAGTAGGCTTTCTCAAACTACTCGAACTATCAAACTGGCCTATTGATCCAGGTTTATGGAAGTGAGAGAACGAGGACTAGTGACAATAGTTACTCAACAAATTTTAGCTCTCATGCATCCCACTTGCTCTCAAGGGTGTTGCCCTTATTATTGTATTAATGATTAATCGAGAAGCTTAATTACCTTGCACACAACTATTGGCTTAGGGTTCCATTTGTGGCGGCCATAGCTTAATAAATATGGATGTAAACTTGTTGTAGGGAAGGGAAAGCAAGTTTTGGAGAGTTATGGTTGGTATTGTAAGCACTTTAAAAAATGCAGATATTAATTTTTTTACAGTTTCCATGCTTTAGTAGATTTAGTTATGAAAAAGCAACTTACCATCATAAAAATTTGTTAAAAGTAGCAAGAAAATAACAACCAAATGAATATGTGATAAAGCTGTCCCAAATAGACTTAAACTTGTTAGACTATCCAGTCAATTTATGTCATAATATTGAAGAAACACATATACAGGCAGCATATAGAACCCTTACAATACACCAGAGCAACACTAGGAAAACGAATCTTATATAAAAGTAATAGAAAGTTTAGTGTAGAAACATAACTTGATACTACCGGAGTTGTATTCTTTGCAGATAGAAGTTTACCAATGATTGTCTAAGTTAAATTTTAGGCAGTGGCATAATATTTGAAAATTATTATGAATCAAACTTACTTTGGAAGGCATGAGTTTATGCTGTGATAACAAATCAACCATTAACAACACACACAATCTAATTCAAGATAGTCGAAACAAGACACGGAACTTGATTGATATTTCATCAAAAAAATTTTGGATGGACTAGCATGTATCCCATACCGGAGGGCTATCGAACCCTACATTTTTTGATCCTATCCCGAACTTGGCCATAGGAAATATCTACTCCACAATTTGTGGAATATTGACATAAATAGTGACAACCTTGGCAATCCTTGGGATTATAGGAGCATACATCTTTCCTATTTTTTTAAAAATTATCTGTGCAAGTTGTAGCATGCGTTTACTTATTTTAATATACTCATAGTTTCCCATTCTTTTTTCTTCTTTAGGAAACGAGCACGTCTAATTTTGTGCCTTAAAATCGTCAACTTAAGAGTAGGTATGATGAACCATAAAGCAATTGAAAGAATGATAAAGAATACAAATAGTGAATATTAAAATTTATGTGGCTTAATTTAAATAATCCTACATTCAAAGTAGAGAAGAAAGGATCAGCTCCACGCGATGTTAAAGAGCCAAAATTATTGTGCACAATAAAGAAAACTTCTCAATAAAGAAGAAAAAAATCTAATAGGACTAAAAAGAGGGAAATAACTTGGGTGGATAATAATCAGAAAATTATCCACTTTACATATTACTCCAAAGACGTGATGATTTTGTTGAGATTATATTTTGAAATCTCAATAATAAACTTTATTTTCTCTCTTTCTTTCTCATTCCTTTCCCTCTTGCTTCTCCTTAATTTCTTCACAAAAAAATCAAGATTGTCTTACTATTCAACATTGTTTAAAATTGTCCAATAAGTCTGTGTCTCAACGCTATTCTATTGCAAATCATAATGAGGCGTACACCTCACCAATATTGAGGCACTTCTCAAGGCGTGCCTTGCCTTACGCATGGTGAGGCACTATTTTTTTTCTTAAATAAACCCTAAATATGGTAGCTCCAACTTGCACACAATCGCACTGTCTACTGACTCCATTGAAGGAAATCTGTGCATACCTCTTCAGTTGTTGCATCCGTCGTCCGTCGTCTTGTCTAACAGTGTCTTTGGTGTCCTCTAATGTCTTTTCCAATCTTCTTAGCAGCTGTCGTAGGTTCTTTGAAGCAGCAACAACTACCCCTTCTTGCATTTGCCCTTGTCGTCCTTCCTTGCACTTACCTTCACCACCCTTACAATCGCCTCTATCATCCCTCTTAGCCCTAGCCGGCCCCCTCCATTCTTTCAGTAGTTGTTTCCATTGCAATTCTTTTAGTTGTCATCGACGTTGCCAAACCTCATTGCTAGCCCTCCTTGTAGCCATTGTCATCATCGCCTTCGTCACTATCAACACATCATAATTTTTTTCTTTTTCTCTTGTGGCAATCACAAAAGTTTAAAATTTTTCCTAAATTTAATTAATTTAGTTTTTTTTTTTTTTAATCCCATAAAACTTTCATTCTAGGATTTTGGGGGAAAAAGGGTTCGAGGTAAAGATAGATCCATAAAGAGTCATAGGAAGGATCCATAGATGCAAATTGATATTCGATGCAACAACAAGACATGTTTATTTGAAGTGCAGTTATTATGAGTAGGTGGTTAAAAGGGATTTTACAAAGATGAAAGAATACCTCTTCAGTTTGCACAAAAAATATTGCATTCTATGCTAAAATACTAAAAAATAGTAGAAGAAGAAATTCGATCATCTATAAGTCGATGTCAAATCATCATGAACAATGATAATTTCATGATAGTTAATGTCAGATTTTTTTTATTGGAGTGAATGAAGTGACTGGCACCTGTCATGTTTTGTTATTAATATCTATTGGAGGTGTAAGAGGGCCCATAAACCACTATATGGTAAATATAGAGAATGATAGGGGTCATGGAAAGGGGCCGTTGTAGCTCCAAAGATATCTCTAGAGTATGTTAGAAAGGCACGCAAAGTCTTAGAAGTATGTTAGAGAGGCACACAAGCTTGTCTTGCATGGGTATTGAGATTTTTTTATGAGAATGTCATTCCATTTAATGTGACAACTTCGCCCCTTTTAATATAATTTGTTTGATGCGCTTATGGTCGAAACTTAAAACCGCTGTCTATGTATGATTTGGTGACAAGGATGTTCAAAGATTCAAGTTTTATAGAGAAAATTTTAGAAGATACTAAAAGGATTTGAATTCAAGCTGGAGTAATAATTATGTCTAATGACTAATTTCATATAAGTAATAAAAGTTTGATCAATATTATGATAAATAGTTTTAAAATTTGTTGAAACATTTGGTGGGGTGAAAGATGTAAAGTATATTTTTGTGCTGCATGTTGGAATGATAGATGAGATTGGACAGCATTTGGTGGTTCAGATTATGACAAATAATACTAGTGCTTATAAGACAGTTGAGAATAAGATGATGAAGAAGAAAAAATATTTTTATTGACAATACTTAAAAAGGCAAAACCGGGAATTGAGGCTTTTTTTCTAAGCATGGCGTAAGTCTTAGAACAAAAAAATAAAAAATTAATAAAATTAAACATTATTCAAAATATGACATTCGACAATCCACAAATCTTAATCATTAATGATTAAACTTAGAATTTAAATATGTCAATATACTTTACTTAATCACCCATACATATAGCATTCTTAAATATAATACAAAAGTTTGAAATAAGATTTAAACATTAAACTTAGAATTTAAATATGCCACAAGAATTACGATTCATAGTGGCTTCATTATCACTTTCATTATCTTCAGAGGAATCATCATATATAATAATTTTATCTTCTTCGGAAGAATCATCATAACAATTTCCACTTTACTTTTATTACTAATTATAGAAAATAGTTATTTACATGAATCCCATACAATTCATATATTTATTATTACGGTCAAAAAAGATCATTTATATGCATATCATATAATTTTTATGTTTATTGTTACTGTAAAAAATATTAATAATAAATAAACAATATCTGTGAGTTATGGCAAATAAGAGGAATCAGATGTACAAATGGACTTTGATGATCACTTACTCATTGTTGATAGAGCCGACGGGCTTCTGTGCTTTGAAGGGAATTCGACGCTCATTAGAGACGAAGCGAGCAAGAATTGTACTTGGACGCTCGACTCTACGTTCGGTATGTTTGATTGGACTCGTCGATGCTCAAAATGGAGAAGTGGATGCTATGCTCAGGATGCTCAATTGGGCTCATCGATGCTTAAATTTTAAATGTTGATTTATACAACACCTAAATTTTTAAAATTATATAAAAAATACCACTAATAACTTTTTCACAGCGAATATCCTTTTTATGCTTTTATTTTGATGTGATTATGCTCGAAAATTTTATATAAGTAAATATCAAAGTTTAGGTATTAGATACATAAATGTATAAAAATTGTGTAGTATGCTTGTCAATCCCTTAAAAAATATTTGTCGGTTGTTGCACAAATTTAAAATTTGTACAAATAGAAAGGTAGAGATAGAAAAATGTGTGAGAAAAGTTGAGGGGGATAGATTGAGAATAATTGATACTTTTTCTTTCCTTATCTCTCTTGTTAAACCGGTCTAGATTTGGGCATCACCTGATGGTACCTTTTGTCTTTGCTCTCTTGTTACACCACTGTCAAAATTTGCCCAACACCCGAGTATTTTCCTTTGTATCACCTTGATTTCAAAAATAGGTGCGTCTCTTTGTCAATTTCTATTTCTGTGATTCTCAGCATTTGAATGGTCTATTTAAGATTTATCCTAGAATTTTGCAAACGTACCAAACTTCACCATTCCAGCTTAGCTTCATGTAAATCTCCCAAGTTCAGAATGCTCAATATGGCCATAACAACCAAATTATAGGATTTCTTGTTTTGAAGTTGATCATTTTTTCATCTTATATTGCATTGCACAATGAACCATTGTGTATTTTTTGGATTTTTTTTTTGTCATATTCTGTGGTTAGGAAATTAAAGCTCATTTTTGTTGCCAGTACTTTGGAGAGTTTTAGAGAAGAAAGATGTAAGTCATTAAAGATATGTATACTAGATTTGTTACTTATGTTCGAACAGAAAGATGATTGATCAAGTATTTTCCTATCAGTTGGATTGCATCATGGATTGGCTTTAAGCCCTTATCTTTTTGCTTTAGTTATGGATGCTCTTACCGGGCCTTTACTGGAAGACGTTCCTTAGTGTATGTTTTTTGATGATGATATCCTTCTTGTGGATAAGACTAGAGAAAAAGTTTAAAAACAAAATGATTTATGGAGGTCTACATCAGAGTCTAAAGGCCTTCATTTGAGTAGAACAAAAACTAAATTCATGGAATTTAATTTTAATAGTAGTAGCTCTAGTGGCAGAGTTGTAACTATGGGTGATCAAATCATTAAAAGGTGTTATTAGTGATATAGATAGGGATGTTATTAGTAGAATTCAAGTTGGTTGGTTGAAGTGAAGGAATGCATCAAGCATATTGTGTGATAGAAATGTACTGCTTAGAGTGAATGAAAAATTTTAAAAGATGGTTGTGAGACTTGCAATGATCTATGGCGTAGAATGTTGGACTTTAAAAAAGAAGCATAAAATAAACTCAAGTGTTGTTGAGATGAGAATGGTTAGGTGGATGAGTGGCTTGACACATAGAGACAAAATGCGAAATAAATATATTCGTGATAGGGTTGGTGTAGCTACAGTGGTGGACAAGAGAGGGTCATCTGAGATGGTTTGGTCACATTAAACGTCGACCATTTGAAGATCCAGTTATGAGAGTAGATGTTTTAGATTCGACTTATATTAAGAATGACAGAGGTAAGACATAAAAAGACTTGGTCATATTGTATAAAAAATGATATTAATTTTTAGAATTAAATGAAAATATGACACTCAATAGGATGCAATGGAGAAAACGTATTCATGCACCCGACCCCACTCAGTGGGATAAAGGCTTGTTGTTGTTGTTATTGTTGTTTTGTTGCTAATACTTATATTGATTGAGCGGCGGCTAAACTTGTTTAATGTTATGTAGGTATCCAATCCCAAGGAAGGTGTGGGTATATATTCGATGCTTCAGTGCCAGGATATCATTGACAAAAGGATGGAAGAGCCACTACATGCAGGTGATGATATTTGTAAGTCTAAAAAATGGGACGAAAACTGTTGCACGGAATATGAAGGACATACAGATTTTGCATTCCAAAAAGGGCTCGGTGCCCGTCAGAATGGCTCATATTCTCATATTGTGAATATGGAGTTTTCATTGCGTGCAATATTACTCAAGTAAGTTCTGTGTTTTTCCCCCTTATCTACAGCAAATCGTTATCTTGTAGTAGTGACAATGATAGTATTCAATCTAACAACATTTGACTCTTTTTCAGACTTAAATGTATACCTATTTTGTTTATCTGTTTGTGCTCTGATCCATTCCACAGATTTTTATTTTTATTTATTTTTTATTTTTTATGTTGTAGATATCCAATTAACAGATATGTTACCGCCGCTGACAGAGAAATTCTCATGAAGGCTTTGGCTCGCCATCCTAGTTGCGATGCTAAAATTGGAAGTGGAGTTCAAGATATTATGGTATGAGTTAGAATTAAATAGAAATTCTGAGTCATTGTTATCAAGAATTGCTTTCGGTGTTATATATTGCTCAGCTAAATTTTCATCTACATCTTATGTAATGTTAGCATCAATCAACTTTTATTCTTCCCGATCAACTTCATTTTATTCGAGCTGCCTGCCTAATTTTTATGTTATGTTATGCTGGTGCATAGTGTGTACCTTACCATTTTGTTTAGGTTACATATTTTTCATAATTTCTCATTATTCTTTTCTTATTATATTTCATATCTATACCAATGATCTCATTTCTGCCACAACTGTTTTTATTGGTTTCCTTCCAACTTCATGGCAGTGAGAGCTCAATTTAGAAATTTTCTTTACAAACTTGTTTATATTAATGTTTCATTTATGGCTCCTTTCTCATCGTTCTCATGGTTTTTCTGAACTATCCATGCAAATAAGTTTTTTTTTTTTTTATATTTTATTTTTATTTCTTTTCTGAGGAACTGTCCAGCAATTTTTTTTGTTGAGTTCTCTATTCAAAGATGTGCTCCTAAATGTCAGGCGAAGGGAGGTTGAACCACCCAAAGGATCCAAGTCATCTGAAGCCAAATAATAAGATCCATTATTCTACAAGCTTGATAGAACCAAATATTTTGTTTACCATTGAATCTTCTATAGACGATGATTGACATCTTGGTGATCCTTTTTATCCTTACCTCCATATTTCTTCAACATTGTCTTGTTGGCTAAATGTAGTGTTGATAGGTTGTTGTCCGTCTTGCACCTATCTGGCACATCAGTCTTCTTGTCTCCTACAGATAACCACTTGTCTTTTGTACTGCCTAGCATATTTCTGAACCTAGGAGGTTGGTTGGATGTTCGCAGCCTAATTCCTGATTAGCCAATGAGACAATTTTATTGGAAACTACTAATTTGTTAGTTTGTTACACCTATGAGAACTAGAAATTTAATTGGAGAAAACCCTTACTACTTTGCTTTGAACTCATATTTACCCTCATGAGTTTGTTGACCATCTAAACCAGCATATTAAACTCACTTAACTAATACAACAAGCATAGTTTCTTATTTAACTCCCAATTCCCAATCAAACTTGATTGTATGGTGATTTCCATGGTGCTGTGTTGACCTCACTTTTGGTTGAGGTTTAGTTTTTCTTTTTCAGTAGCCTAGGGACTAGTCATAAGACTTTCCTGTTGACTATTTCTAGAAAACTAGAAAAGAAACTCTCGCCATTAGAAATTCTAAACTCTTCCTTGCTCCACTTGAAGTTCCATATACTGGTCTTAACCTGTAGCACTTAGTAGGTGGGGCACTATAGGGGAGCTCAAGAGAGTTCCCATAGGACTGCTTGACTTTAGGGCTGACTCTGGGTGTTGGTTAGCTAAGACCAGTACATAGAGGACTCAAATGGGGATTCCATTGGTCTATAGCTCACATATGGTGGTTGGCTTCCCAATTCTACCGAAAATACCCAACTTGGTCTTTTGCCATTAAACTCCCACAAATTACCTAAGTACCATTGAAATCCTAAATTTGGCAAAAATTTTCAAATTTACCCAAAATACCCAAATTTGTTCAAAAATCATTTCAAACTTTTTGAAAACATCCAAATTACCCAAAATCACAAAAAAAATTGTCAAATCATCAAAATGCCCTTCCTTAGCCCAAAATTTCAAAAATTTCAAAAAATCCCGAAAATTCCCAAAACCTTTCAAAAATTCTCAATTTCATTTTTCTCGACCCAATTTGCCCATTTGACCATTTTTTACCAAAACCCCAAAATTGCCTTTAAATGCCTAATTTCCCTAAATTCACCTCAAATGTCCATCAATTGGTCTCAATTTCTCTCAATTTCAGCTCTAAACTCAAATTCATCTTTCATACGATCAATTCAAACCAAATTCAAACCTAATTGACCCATAATTTAACAACATTGCCCAGTATTTGAAACCACAATTTGGCAATGTTTTCGAATATCATCCAAATTGAATGCCCTAACCCCAAAATTGACACCCAATTGATGTTGGAAACTCTTCATGACATTCTCATAGACCATTTTCAACCATTAATTTGGAATTTGCCTAACCTTAGCCCAACCTAGACTCGAGTCTAACCCAACATAGATGTCCAAATTCTTCAAATTGTTCAAATCAATTTAAAATCACTTCAAATCTTTTCTAAACATCTCACGACAATCGTCCACACAATCTTGATCAATCAATTAATCTCGAACCAAAATTTTGATGAAAATCAAATTTTGACGCATTTTTGACCCGATCGTCGACGAAGTTGTCTGGAAGACCCCAGATGATGAAACGGACCGCGCCGACGCGTCCGGAACGTCGAAATTACCTAGGGAGGACACCTATTTTGATGTGATTTCGTGCACGCACGAATTGGAGAATTTTGAATATTAAAAATTTATAAAATAAAAAAATATTCTTTTTTCACATAAATCCCTAAATCCCTAAGCTAGCTCACGCCTCTTGTCCCTTCCCATTCACAAACTGCTGCATCCCTCCCTTTCTGTTGCGCCAGGTTGCTCTCGAATCTCCTCTATCGCACACAAGATCTTCTCCATCATGAGCCCTCCCTTCTCCTTCCTCGCGAAGCTTCGGCCGAGGTCCCTCTCTGGCTTCCATCCCATCTCACGCCACAACCAAAGCACCTACCTCCTGCTAAAGCACCTACCTCCTGCAAATCCCCTTCACTAAACATTGTGTTTTTCCCTCCGATTTCCTATTTGGGTAAGCTCCCCAACCAAGGCACTCGATGCCCTGCCTCTGCACAGCCGCCCTACCTCACCTCACGGCAACAGGCTCCGCCTCGTGTTCGGCTCACCCATGGGTGAGTCCAGGTTGGCCCCTCCCTTCCTATTTTGCTATAAAATTCCCATTTGGGGAGTTCCTTAAGGCAGGCTGAATTCTTCTTTGAGAGGGGCAGGTTCTGCCGAATTTTTCTTTGAGTTCGCGAGCTTCTGTTGGTTGTGTGTTGTTGCCTGAGAGCTCTTAAATCAAAAGCTTCTGTGCTCGTTCTTTTCTGGTTTGTTCAGGAGGTAACACTCTTTTATTTTCCACCACCTGCTTCTTCCCACAACTTCATATGCATATCTTAACAACATTACCCAGTATTTGAAAAAAAAAAAAAAAGGAAAGTTTGCTTGGGGGTTTAATATTTCAGCATACATTTATTGTGTTATTGAGACCTTTTCATCCTCTTCCCTTCACTTGGTTGATTTACAAATCTTCTTCCGTTTGTTGGGTTTGATACAATGTTAACAGTTTCTTTCATTTGATGATTGTAAAGTTCTTTAAGAGATTATAAAGGGATTTTTCTAAGAAGGTGAGGTAAATATGCTATTTTATGCTGTTGCTCCTCAGATTCTAATATTTTCGATTCATACTTACCACTCAATTTCTCTCAGATTCTAATATTTTGAGATTATGAAGGGATTTTTCTAAGAAGGTGAGGAAAATATGCTATTTTATGCTGTTGCTCCTCAGATTCTAATATTTTCGATTCATACTTTCCACTCACTTTCTCATATATTTACATGGCTAACATCTTGAATGGTTCCAATTATTTGCTTTGGGAGTCTCATTTGCGAAAATTTGAGATGTTTGGTTGCATTTTGAAAATCGAGAAAGATTTATTCATCGTTTTGAATTGTTGGAGGACTTTGTTGCCTTGCATCTTGAAAATATGAAAGGATTCATTTATCATTTGCAATTTTCGGATTTTAAAAATATTTACATATATAACATCCAAATTTTTAAAATAGGTGTGCGGATTTTTTAATTCATATGTGTTTACATATCTAGCACCCCAAATTTCTTCCTTTCTACCTCTACACCACCCAAATCTTAAAAAGTATGAGAATTAGGTGGTATGTTTGTAAATATTATTTTCCTAGCAGCATTTGTTTGTTGTCCATAGCCTCTCCATTTCAGGAAGGATGTCTGAGGCTATTAAAAATTTGAGATACCTTCGATATTTGAATCTTACTTTAGATCTCACTCAGATGTCAAGATCTATAAACAATCTTTATCATCTACGGTTCATAATCTATAAAATGTGGTTGGGGGATCTTGCTTTTATGATTTCTTGCCTGGCGATATGAGTAATCTTTCCCATCTGCGTCACTTGGGATTGCCCCGAAATGCATTTTTTAGTATACCTGGAATTGGGAAATTAAGGTCACTTAAAGAACTAAATGAGTTTAATGTTAAGAATGAGAGTGGTTATAGGATTGAGGCGTTGGACATATGAGTGAGTTATGCAAAATAAAAAAATACTTTTTCTGGAAATGTGAGGGAGGCTAGAGAGGCTTGCAATGCAAAATTATTTGAGAAGTGAAAACTCAGATTTATTCTTGAATTGGGGCAAAACTATTGACGGATGGGAATCATACATGGGAGTTGAAAGCCTACACATCACACAATTCTTATGTATTTGCATGTCTGACACCCAAAGCATGACATTTACATTTATAACACCCTTCTTTTGGTCATAAGCCTGTGCGTGGGAAGACGATTTTATTTTTAGGTGCTGAATATGTAAATGCATGAGAATGTAAGTGTTATGTATGTAAATACATAGGAATTTAGTGCTTTGCTTGAAGGATTTAAAAATCTGAAAGTTTGTGTGTTTTATCTGTAAAAAAAAAATTTGGACGTTTAGGCTTGCTCATTTGTAAAAGTTTGAAAGCTTCGGTGCTCATATTTTGCAAAATCTGAAAAGTGGAGGTTTTTCTCTTTTTTTTTTGGAAATGTGAGAGGTTTTTGCGGCATGTTGGTTACCCGGTTTTGGGGCTTGCGTGGCCCGGTTTTTGGCCTATTGATTGGGGCTCGGTTTTGGCTTCATTGACCCTATCCTTGAGTAGGTTGAGGAGCTCAGGTTTTGCCTCATGAGGGGCTGCGGTTTTGCCATGTAATGGCTTGGTTTTGAGTATGTCTTGGGCTCGGTTTTCCTTGGCTTGACTGGTTCTTGTTCTTGGTGAAATATGTGGCTCATTTTGGCTTTGACGAGGCTTTGTCAAATGGCTCGTTTTTAGCCTTATGCGGCTCGGTTTGAGGCCTTTTAGTGATGTTTGGGTCGAACTTTTAAGACTACTTGTCAAAATTTAACTTGTGTTTTGAAGTTTTAAATGCCAAAGTTCGACTTGTGTTTTTTTGAAGTTTTCTTCGTTAAGGTTTAAGTCGCGCTTCGTGATTTTCTTCGTTAAGGTTTTAAATTGTATTTTGGAAGGTCGCATATAAAAGAGGGTCGCATATAAAAGAGGTTTTTCTTAACGTTGGGGTTTGGAAATAGCTTTCATATGATTTGAGGATCAATCCACCTCCTTTATGTCGATCTCTTAGGTGGATCATTTCCTCCTCTCTCTCTCTATTTTTCTTTTTTTCTTCCTTGCTTCTTGATTGGATTTATACACTTATATACGGAACATAAGTGCACACATATAGCCTTTTGCTATATGTGAACCATCAAGCAAGGCTACAAGTTGGACGGTTCATTTTGGGGTAAGGACAGAGGCACGCCGATGGTAGAACAGAATGATATCTCATTCTACAACATCAGGATTCAATTCTATGGCCCGATGAACTGCAGGATGAAAGTATCATTCACCGACATAAAACTAGTGAGGGATCTGTACCTTCTTAGGTTGTTGGCGGTCCTACGTCCGACGGCATGATCGACTCGTGGACAACTACACTTTTCAAAATTGATAATAACAGACAAAAAAATATATATTTTTTTCATTTTGTAAATTGATACAACTTCCTTTTGTGTGCCCGAAATTTATGTGTATGCTAAAAATACAAATTTTAAATACATTTTAAACCTGATTGTCCACCTGTTGATTACCCGTTTCAGGCTAAGGAATACCCTCCTAAGTTAGGTTTAGGTGGATACACTTCTAGTTGAGAGGCGAGCTTTATACATCCGGATGACCGAGTAGCCTTTGACGACTCTCGAGTACAAATATATATTTGAGTCTAGCCCCGACCCGAGTGCTTGCGGTCCCCTATTTTTGAATTTTTCATATGTTTTATTGGAATTTTTGGATAGAACACTCGTGGTCTTTTCTCCGGGATTTTCTCGAGGTTTTAGTAGCTTTATTTAAGTTATTACTTGTCGATTTTCTCAAGTTTTTCGTCATGGATTATTTGTCGATTTTCCTTGAGTTTTCCAGGTGACGTTTCTTTTATTGTTCATTTTTGCCTCGTTCCTTAAATTCTATTACTCTACTCATAACTGCTACATCAAAGGAACAGCTGACCTTCCAGGTATATAGGTTTGCTTTGTGTTTACAGCATGTTACTTTCTTACAGTCGCTTTCCTGTCGTACCTTATACTTTTTCCTTACACTGCATGTTATACTGTTTTTTTCCACCGTATACTCTACTGTTTGTCCTGTTCTACACACTCTACTGTTATTCTATATACTGTACAACTATTGCATGCCCTACTGCTTTCTTATATACTGCTTTCATTCGTCATACATGTTACTGTCTCTTTTAGCACACGATACCTTAGAATAGGCGGACAGTAGTTAGTTTTATAGGGGGTACCCGACAGCAGATCGTTGACTCAACAATTGCATGTATACTTAAAACTAACGTCGAACTCGAAGGTGCTATGGCGAGGAGCTCGGAGCTATGCATTGTGGGCAGCACGACCATCTTCGACGGCAAAACATGTCTACACCAGCTAAATCATTCCTTAAAAATTAAAACAACAATTCATAGGATTTCGAGGTTGCTTGTCTAGTGCAACATAAATTTTCAACTTTTCTTTAGACATTTGTATAGCTCTACTATGCAATCTAAGCCCTAACTTATTTTATGATCCCGAGGTTGTCTTTCATTACGACCTAAATCTTCACATCTTTCAGGCTATTTGTGTGATCATTTCACACGAATGTAAGCCCTAATTAATAAAATTGACAGGTTGAAACACTTAAATAATTTCTCCTTGGAACTGAAGCCAAACCATAGGGTAGACTGAGAAGTCATTAAGGTTCTCCTTCGGATCTGTGACATCCTCTAGTTCTTCCTCCTTTGGACTCAACAATAAAATGTTCCAAATTTGAGTCAATCGTTTTTCACACATCTTTGTCCTATATCGTTGAAAAGTCATATCTTTTGACCTCCTTGAAGATAATATTTCCTGATTTTTATCGAGAGTTTTTTTTAGTGACTTTGGTTATCTAAGATGTAATTAACTATAGGGGTTTGCCTTTATAGGAAGTTTTTCCGAACCCAGTTTAATATAAAACTTATTTAATTTTTCATATTAAATAGGGAAATTGTCTGCAAATAAAATGGTTTCGCAGACCAAACGGATTTCATATATTTCTGAGTTTATTTGATCGAGTCTCATCCTCAAGTCTTGTGTTTATCCTTCGGGATAGATACAGGGTTTGAGGTATAGTGCTCTTTCATTTGAACTATGAAAAATATCTCATTCTATTTTTTTTCATGGTATCAGAGTGGGTCCTCTAAAGGATCATCGAGATCCTTTTCTCTTCTTCTGTTTTCTCTCGATCTACTCTTCTGTTTGTCTTGCTTCTGCTCGCACTCGCAAATTTTCGAGCTCCTTTGAGATGTCCTTCAGCGCTGCTATCTGTCTCTCCATCAAGATTTCCCATTCCGCTCATCTTGTTTTTCAGCTAAAACAGAGAAGTTGTTGTAGCCATGGAAGTGTTTGACACTTCCAATATCCTGGATGGTTTGATAAATCTTGGAATTTCTAAACATCCAATCCTTCTCTTCTTGAAACTTCTCTTGGCTAACGTGAAATCCATGGTTACCCACGCCCTCTCTACAGACAACTATCAAATCTGGAGGCCCCAAATCATCATGATCACCAAAACAAATGGGTTTTGGGGTTTTGTTGATGGGCATCAATCCTTCCCCTTCTCCCAAGATCCTCAATGCTTCGGGTACATCTCTTCTACCTATCCTCTCTACAATACATTGTAGCTTATTGATCAGATTCAATTAAAGAACGAGCTAAGCAATATTTCTATGCATAACCTCACCATGACTATCTCCTGATGATTAAAACAATTGTGGATGACTTATGTGCTGCAGGTTCCCAAGTTAATATCGAAGATGTAATTCTTTATATCTTAAAAGGCTTACCGACATCATATTCTTTTTTCAAGATGGCTATCTGAATGTGTTCTACTCTTGTCAGTCTTGATGATTTATATGCTCTTTTACTCAGAAATTAACATCTCTTCTGAGCCAAATCTTTATCTATGGAACCTGATCCCTCAATTGTTAATATATTCTTACAAAAACAAGGAAAACTCTACAGGGGAAAAGGCAAAAGCCCTCTCTCCATCTCTCGTTGAATTTTTTATTCTGCTAATCCCTCGTACAAAGTTCTTGGTTCAACTACCTGTCAAATCTGTAATAAATTTGGTCATCTTGCTTCTACCTGCTGGCATCGCTTCAACATTAACTATCAACCCAAAGCCCCACTTTCGGTTTCATCCACTTCATCTCCATCTCATCAGTTCAATTGGTATCTTGATAGCGGAGCTACTTCGCATCTCACGTCGGATTACAATTAGATTCATTAACCAAAACCTTGTCAAGGAAATGAGACTGTTATGTTAGGTAATGGAAACATTGTCCCAATCAAACCCTCGAGAACAGGAATTTTACCAACTCCAAATTGTAAGCTATTTGTCTCTAAGCTTCTTCACACTCCTTTTATCTCCCATAATTTGATTTTTGTCTCTCAGTTAGTACTTGATAATAACTGGGGGCCTTCGTCCATCACTTCAACTTAATGTTATAAATATTATGTGCTTTTCATTGATGACTGTTCTAGCTATACTTGATTTTATCCTATGTTTAACAAATCTAAAGTTCTTACACAATTTATAAAGTTAAACAAAAAGTGGAACTTCAGTTCAATCAAAGGACGGACTGATAATGATGGAGTGTACCAACCGTCAATTAACTAGTTTACTCCGCACCTTTGGCATTATTTATCAACCGAGCTGTCCTTATACATCTCCGCAAAATGACATCATTGAACGCAAGCATCGACATATATTGGAGACAACCAGGGCACTAATGTCTGACTACAACGTACCTCCCTCCCTTTGGCATGAGATGGTTCACACTGCCGTCTATTTAATCAACTGCTTACCCTCAAGGTTACTAAAAACTTCTCCCCTTACAAACTTCTCTACGGCACCGACCACATCATGATCCTCTCAAATTGTTTGGCTGCCAATGCTTTCCTTGGCTACCTCGCATTCAATGTCACAAATTGTAGCAAAGATCTTTACCATGTGTATTTCTAGGTTACCCCTTTAATATCAAAGATTATAAACATTTTGACCCCTCTACTAGCAAGATGATTATTACTCGACACGTTACTTTCAATGAATATGTTTATCCTTACAGGTCTCGGCCGAATACGCTCAGCTCTTCGCTAGCATCTTCAATCAACTCTACCCTTATTTTTCTCCCCAACTCCACGACTCAGCCAATCTTCTCTACTATTGCTCCTACATGCACGTTGTCTATTACTGCTCCAACCGAACAACAATCCCTTTCTTTGTCCGATAACTCTATATGAGAAAATTCCTTTGTTTAGTTTGTTCCAACAACCACTCAGACCTCCATCAAACCTCCTCCAAAACATCAGACTGTTACTCGTTGTCAAATGGGGTCCCTTTCCCAAAAATATTATACTTGATCTCTTACATGACAAATCTCTCCAGCAAGTGCCGCGTACTTACAACTAGGATATCAAATTTGTTCATTGGCCACAAGCCATGGGCGATGAATATCATCTCTTGCTCCAATAAAACACTTCAAAGCTTGTTCCTCTGCTCGCTGATCAACCTGCACTTGGAAGAAAATGGACTTACAAAATTAAACGGAATACTGATGGTTCAGTTAACCGTTACAAAGCTTGTCTTATGTCTTTGGGTTATCAGCAAGAGTATGGTCTCAATTACATCAACACCTTCAGCCTCGTTGTTAAAATTCCAACAATACGTCTTCTTCTCATCATCACTCTTCATTACGACTGGAAAGTATTTCAAATGGATGTGTCTAATGCCTTTTTACATGATCAACTCGAAGAAACTGTTTACATTCATTGGCCCCCTGGTTAAAAAGTTTTTATTCACTCCTCCTACGTCTGCCTTTTATAAAAATCTCTCTACGGCCTCAAACAAGCTCCAAGATAGTGGAACAACATCTTGAACACTCTTCTTCTCTATGTTGACGACATCTTTTTAACTAGCAATGATATCACGAAAATGAAGCAACGTCAACAAGAATTACAAGCCTATTTTTTCATTAAATATCTGGATTTGGTCTCCACTTTTCATGGGATCATTATCAGCCGCACTTGTATAGCTATCATCTCAATCAGACTAGCTACATTCATGAGATATTAAGTCGTGTTGGAATGATGGTGTGCAAACCGTCGCCTACTCAACCTATTTCCATCAAGAATTCCACTGATCTCTTTCTGAATCCATCCATATATCGAGGACTTTTTGGATCACTTCAGTATCTCCTCCAAATATTATTAGTTTGGGGGGGCTAATAACAAAGTTGTATGCTATATTTATGAGATTACTTATGGGCTTCCTGCTTATGGCTTAATTACCGTACTCATTATGTACTCTTGTATTAAGCTGACCACCTATTTATATGTCTCTGTAACTGTATTCATCGATATATTGGAATAAAGCTTTTGTTTCCTTTCCCGTAATCTGCTTCTCTGGCCTCTTTCTATTTTCTTTCCCAAATAAATTGCTTTGTGCTCCCCGGGTAAACATATATAGGACTGTATGAGTTATCCTCATCCAATAATTCTCGTACAAATGGGTTTATATATTGATGAATGCTCTAAATTAACTAAGATAATTATCTTTAAAATGTCATAAATAAATAAATAAATAAACCTATTAAATAACTAAGGCATTTTGAGTTTCCTCCCACAGAAGCATAGATGAGTTGCAGAGCTTGCTCCCCTACTTATCACCAAGTTCAAATCTCCTTGAAGTATGAAATAGTTGTGTGCCCGGTTTTTTATTTTATTTTTTAATCTGTTAAACCGAAAGGTACTCTTTCTTGTCTAAAAAATCTCAAGAGTTAATGGGGTTTAATCCAAACATGAGCCTTGAGATATTATTCAAGTCTGCTCAGTTTTAGTTTAGTTCTAGCATTGCTTGTGCTTGGCTGGGTTTAAAATTGAAATGCTTGTTGGTGAATGGACTTGCGTTATTTGTTTCACATTTGTTTGCAAAGACTAGCAGTTTAGGTGTTGGGCCCAGAGCAATTCTACATAATTTGTTTTGTTTTGTTTTTTTTTTTTTTTTCATTCTGCAAAAAGTCCAGGCAAAACACACATTTTTTATGCTATATCCTGTAAGCTGGCAACCCATAACCACATTTTTGCTTAACTATTTTTCTGAAGCAAATATAAGCAACGCTGAGTGGCCTTCCTGAAAGTGAGTTTAAGAATTTGCTTTCCATCTTGTCTATCAAAGCTTTATTGCCGAGTGGTTTTAAGTTTATCTTTATGAAGGATATCCTAAATCTTTGGGTCCACATTTATCGTTTTCAGCACACTAAAGTGCTGAAATAGTCCCCTGACTATTTATGTAAGGTCATTTATGTCCTAAAGTATATAAAAGTATTGAATTAGTTCTGAGATTCTTTTAATATGAGCTGAAATAATATCAAAGGAGGACTATTTTAGCCTTGCGGGACTAATTTAGTACTTTTATAAACTCTAGCTCTAAACCTTATACGACAGAGTGAGGGGACTATTTTGATGCCTTGTTTTCAGCATGACATGCAAACCTTATGGGCTGTCTGGCTTTGTATTTATGCTGAATTTACGAAGGATTTAATCTGAATACTGTCAGACGGTCATTTTTTGTGCAAAATAGATCCTGCGAATCTGTAAATCCGGAATCCTTATATTTCGGCTGGAAGTCCGTATATTCTAAATTATGTGAATCAGTGTATTTTAGTTTGTAGGGCTTGGGATTTAAGTTTGCGGGCTTCCGATTGTCTCCACTGACCATACTACTGAAATCCTTGCTGAAATTGACAAACAGTTCTATTGGATTTATAGGATTTAGTAAATCCGTTGTCACACATTTCCGGCTTTAACTCATTCAGGATTTAGTAAATCCGGGGTTTAATATATCTTAATAAGCATCAGATTTCCAAGCAGCCCCTATAAGTCTTGTAATATTGTACTCCCTCAGCTGAACGCAAGTACCACACTGGCTTTTCACTGACGTAAAGCATAAATTGATTTTTATCTCCTTTTTTCACTGGTGTATTTTTTTCAGGTTGGATATAGCTCCGAACATAAAGGATCCAAGTGTTTTATTTTGGTGAGGAAGGATGGAACTACTGAGGACTTCTCCTATCACAAATGCGTTGCTGGAGCTGCAGCTCAGATCTCCCCTGAATGTGCAGCAATGTTTGAAAAAAGGTACCATAGACGGTTTCAAAGGAGCAAGCCGATGCCATGATGACCGGATATCTACAACTACTTCCGAGATCTTCATCAACTAAATTAGCTGATTAGTATGGAAAAAAATTAATCTTGATCTTCTTTCTTTCTTTCTTTCTCTTTCATTTTTTGTTCCTTGTTCTTGTTTTGTGGTAACATTTTTGCCTCCACTAATTCTTGTGCAGTGCGAAATGCACCAATGGTTGCCAATTGACAGCAAAAGATGTTCACCTTATTTTTTTGTCGCAATAATTTTTGCTAATCCGCTGATGTAAAGGAGTAAAGAATTTCTATAAATGAAGTTTTGATTTTCTGTGTCCGTGTCATCTGTCTTTATGAGGCTCTTGTTAGACATAGAACATTTATCGATGTTGAAATACATCTAAAACATATGTAAAAAACGCACACACAAAATGAGGATATGTTAATAATAAAACTTGGATGATATTGAATTAAAATCATCAAAATTGAAAGGGAGGAACGGCAGCATGGTAACCGCGAAGTGGACTGCAGCAAGGCCACGGAAAGCTGGAGCGAAGGATACACATCACCTTAGGTCTAGTTATAGCCGAAGCACAACTCGTCCTTGGATATAGCTCTAGAAAAAAAAACTGGAATCTCAAAATCTAAACCCTAAGAGAGCAACACATGTATAATTAGAAGATGGATAGAATGATAAATAAAAACAGGGATGGGGGAATAATTCTCATCCAATGAAAAGAGGGAGAAGGGGTCAGACCGAACCTTCTCCTGCTGAATTGGGGCAAGTTCAGCCCCAAATCCCGTGTCATTATATTAATCTCAAATTAAATCTAATAAGTTTAATTTTTTCTCTTCATAAGGATTTAAGTAAATCTATTGACCCAATACATTTTCTTTGCCTCTTGCTCTAGCTCCTTTCTGCTTATGACTCTTCTTGGCTTACCCTTTTAATTGATAATGTAAATGCATTACCAGATGGTTTTTTTTTTATTATTATTATTTACATACATAACGTAAATTATATATGCCTTTACATACCAAAGCTCTAAACAAATCGTTATATTTACTTGTATAACAACAAAAATGATATTATGTATTTTGTTACATACCACACAATTCTTATGAATTTATATTTTCAACAGCTAACCTTAGATATTTACACTTATACAATTTGGTATCATAATCCTATGCATGAAAATATGTAATTCACATTTAAAAATATTAGTAAAGGTAGTATTTTTGATGTGGGGTTAAAGATTTGAATAGACGCTAGTAAATATGAAATTTTAGGTGTTAAATATGTAAATACATAGAATTGTGTTGTACGTATTTAAATGGCTAAAAAATATACATCAGAACATATATTTCACTCTAAATCAAGTAGCATTAGTTATACATATCTAACTCATTATAAAAAGCATTATACAAATAAATATGAAATTTAAAACGTTAATTAAATACAATAAACTTTTTAATATCTTTTTTTTAGTTTTATTGTTCAAGATAGACTTATTTAATTTTTTTATATTTGAACTTCATTTGTGTATAACAAATGAACGAGTATCTAAATATAAACGAGCGAACAATACAAATAAGTATCAAAATTTTCACACAAAAAAATTAATAATTATAAATTCTGCAGCACATTAAATCTTGTTTCTCCTCCAATTTGCTCTAAATCCATCACTAGGGGATGTTCAGCTAAATAATTTATATAACATTTAAATATTATTTAACTTAATTCCTACATAATATCTTTAAAACTTAAATAAATTTAATATCAAGTGTTCATATATTATATATGATACAAATTATCATCAAACTATTAACAAATGAGTTAATATTCTAATTAATTATATTTTATTTAAATAATATATATGAACTATCATCGAACTTAATGTCGAATATTTAACAAGTTACATATTAAACAACAAACTTATTTGTTAAAATAAATG
The DNA here is from genome assembly GCF_001263595.1 of Phalaenopsis equestris. Classification (NCBI taxonomy): domain Eukaryota; kingdom Viridiplantae; phylum Streptophyta; class Magnoliopsida; order Asparagales; family Orchidaceae; genus Phalaenopsis; species Phalaenopsis equestris. The sequence goes on from NW_018164495.1 coordinate 1,086,042, forward strand.
AACAAATTCGATTAAGTTCACATTTACTTCATTTAATCTTCGAGCATTTAAAAATTATTGAACTTTTTTTTTATTTACTAATTTGAACGAACATGATCTAATCCTTCCCTATAGTCAATAATAACAGAACGCAAAAGAGTTGAACAAAACTTTAAAAAAAAAAAAAAAAACATATCCCCATTGCCTTCACATCTCACACTCATCACATCACGACTGGGTTTCCTTCATCATAAAAGATGCATGAAATAATAACATATGATTACAATAATAAAGCAATTAATATTTTCCGTTTCCTTCGTCAAGCTGATGGTGGCACTGCCTGAACCTCATTCAACCACTTCCAGACCTTAATCTCTCCTAATCTCTCCAGTTTCATCTCCAGTAAAGAACAGTCCGCCGGGGCCAGCCTGTATCGCTCTCACCTCTTGCTTTGAATAGATCCTACCCCTCTCGCTGAATCTATACAGAAAATGGTGGTGGAGAGAAGATGTTATAATGATGAACTACTTTCATGAGGGCTTTGTTGTTTGAGAATGTATGGAGAGCTTACGAGGGAAGATCATAGAGGCGAACAGTGTCGTCATTACATGAAGAAAACAAGACGGGCTTGTTCTGCGCATCGTGCATGCCGCGCAACGCAAGCACGCCCTGCAAATATATACACTTCACAGTTTAGGGAAAGCTAATAATAAAACATAGGGGCATTTACATACATACCACTGAAATCTTTAACATGACATAAAATATACCACTATTAGTAACTTTTTAAAAGTGAAATACACTTTTTCATGTATAATTTTATACAACCAAGGGGTTATACATGTAAATAACAAACTTAGATGTTAGATATGTAAGCACATAAGAACTGTGTGGTATGTTTGTAATTTTTCCTAATTTATAATCGCAGTTTCCTCAATACATCAATTACCCCGTCCTAAAAACACGGTTTTTCAAAGAAGTCGTACCAAAGACCTTTCATGGAAGTCTAGTGACTATACCCGAGGAGGTGGAAGAATTATTTCATGAACATCCTTATAATTTTCATTAGATGTAGATTGAATAAAACTAAATAACAAAGATTGAAAAATGTAACAAAATAAATGCTTTGAAGGACGGAGAATCCTAATGTAGAATAGAGTGCAAAATCAATGATAACATTGACGCTTTTCAAATGCAAGTATATAATTATAAATTTTTAGATATGCGTGTGTATTTTAGTGCTAATTTATGTCCTACTTTCTCAAGACTAGACCAATTACATCAGCCCATATTTTAGACTATCCAAAATCGTTGCCAAGCGCTTACTTTTCATGCAGAAAGTTTTGGCAAAGCATCCTACATTAACAAACAGAGCATGGAAGGAGAAGAAGCTTAAAAGCTAATAGCAGACTCAACATTGAGTAATAGTAATAAGACTAAAATGTTCCTCTAACAAATAAACAAACTGATGCCGGATTAATTCAAAACACAATAAACAACAAACAACAAAGCCTTAATTCCACTACGTGAGGTCGGCTACATAAATAATTTTCTCCATTGCATCCTATTTAGTGTCATATTTTCATTTAGTTCTAATAAATTAAGATCATTTTTTATACAATAAGCCCAAGTCTTCCTAGGTCCAAAACACAATACGAAAAAATAAAAACAATAATAATAAATAAATAGGCAGATACAATCAACCACTTGAAGAGAAAAATACAACACACAAAACACGCAAACTCACATTAGGGCGAATCCCGGGTAAAGGTGGTGACGGTTAGAGGGCCTGGTGGGGGCAGCGGCAAGGTAAAGATGGGGTTTTCGGGCTGTGAATGAGGAGCAGCAGCGATTATGGGTAACTGAAACAGCAAGGCAGCAAGGGGTGGCTGATTAAACAATTAGAAAGTCAAAATGATAAACCTAAGTTAGCATGATTAAAGTAGTACAAAAAGATCTATGAATGATAAGCTTAACACCCCTCATAACAAACTTACAACATTCAATTAAAATAGCTAAAAAATGATAATGATAGCAATGAAGATAACCACATGTAGCAATTAAAAAAAGCATAAAACTTCATAAAATTGACCCACAATGTTGGACTAGGCTGGTGATGATGAAGCTGATAAAATACTTAGCTCAAAAAGCATACAAAGCAAACGTGAATCTCTAACTACATCTATAATGAATGCAAAGTGTTTTGGGGTTTGCATATATGATTCAAAGAGGTTTGGGGTTTGCTGAGTGGAGCTAGGATCCAATTCGCAAGCTCAAGATAGATAAGAAGGCAAGCAAGGGTGAGTGGAAGATGTAGGTTATGTGGTGATAGGTGCAGGTTAGCGACAAGCGAGTGTGAGGGTGTAAGTGGCAATTGTTGGTTTTAGGAGTATTAAAAAACACACACATGTACAAGAGTGCAATAAATGTTATTGAAGGAGGATGGTGATAAGATATAACGTGGATCTAGGAGAGGAGAACCAAAGGGGTCGTGAAGAGAGGAATTTAGATAGAATGTAGCCTTTAGGGGTGTGGGGGGTGGATCATTGATGAGAAAATCCCAGAGTATTGCCAAAAGAATTCTTCCTTTCATCCAATATACTCTAATTTATTAGAGGACATCATGATCTATTTATAGACTGAAGAAATGTACACTCCCCAAATAAGCGTACACTCAAAATGAATTTCCTTGATTTGCATGGCCACATCAACGCCTATGCCCTTTGTAATTTCTTCAGCCATGTGTGCAAGCACATAAGCAAAGGCATAAGGATTCATAAAATTTCAAAACTTCAGGTTATATTTGAGGAATGTGACATTATTCTTATAGAAGAGTTTAAAAAATAAGATCAAATATAATCCAAAATTTATCCAAAAGGATAATTCATTTAGAAAATCTAAAATTAAATAAGATGAAATAATTAAAATAAATCTTAAACAACACAATCCGCATTTCTCACGCTGCATAAAATGTAACAAGCAAACAAAACCGCCTTAATCCGATCTCACATGGACAGAGAAATTATAAAATTGAAGTTGGCGTATAAAAATGTGGTTTAAGAATCCAAAACAAGTTTAGCAGGTTAAATAGTTCTTATTTGGTTCTTCATAGTTGTTGACCTCATTTTTAGTGAGGTCTTAGCCTTCTAATCTTAGAACCTAGGATCTAGCCTTAGGAGTTTCTGGTTGACCATCCTAGCGGACTAGTAACGGAGCCCACCTCCCATAGAACTTCAAACCGCTTCTTTACTCATTTTTGTGAAAACTCGCACGAGTGGTCCCAAGCACTCAATTTCTAGTTGCAAGGGCTAAGGACCAACATGCAGAGGGTCTGAAAATGAGTTCCTATAGGATCGAACGACCTTAGGTTAACCCTCGGCGACTCAGCAACGCACTTGTTGCATCACGCGCAATTTTGGCTTAAATTGACTCGCCCGCCGGCAAACTCGTCCGGACGACCCCGGATGACGAAACGGACTGCGCTGACGCGTCCGGAACGTCGATTTTAGCTAGAAAAGACACCCATATTGCTGTGGTTCCACACTCGCGCGAAC
>NW_018164495.1:1094516-1114686 GCF_001263595.1 Phalaenopsis equestris
CTCATCCTACCTTGAAAACCTGAACCTTGAATTCTTGAAGACTAGAACCATTGATCATTATCGAGAGTTTTCTCAAGTGACTCCCGTCATTTGAGATGTAATTAACTATAGGGGCTTGCCTCTATAGGGAACTTGGAACCCAGGTAAAATAAACCCTATTTAATCTTTATATTAGGTAGGGGAATTTGTCGGTCATATATAAAAGGTTCGCAGACCAAATGAATGTCACAAATCTCTTAGTTTGCAGGATTGGGTCTATCGCCGAGGTTTACACTTATCTTTCGGGAAGGTGTAGTATTCGCGGTATCAGGCACGATTATGTAAACTATTGGACGAATGAGATCCATTTGGTCTCATTTTTCAAAAATTAAAACATACTACTTTCAAAACCCAAACTATATATTTATTATATTAAATTAAATTTCCAAAATTATTTTTTCATATTCATATTTTCAAATCTATCTATATGTATCGAAAAGTTGACCGACAATAGTGAGTATATGTTACTTCAGGATTCTATTTGAAGAATGTGACATTATTCTTATAGAAATAGAGTTTAAAAAAAGATCAAACATATTCCGAAAAATTTCTTACGCTGCATCAAAATGTAAGAAAGCAAACAAAACCAACTGTCTTAATCCAATCTCACAAAGGACAAATAAAGTCGGCAAAAAAAAATGTGGTTTAGTAGGGTAAATAGCTCATACTTGTCCTTCATTGTGAGTATAGGTTACTTCAAGATTTCCACTTTCTGTAGCAACCCAAACCTGAAAGTGAAAATGTACACCATGAGATTTGATAACATAGTTTTGTCAAATAATAATACAACAACCCGAAAAAGGCTGACCTTTACTGTGCTGTCTAATGAACACGATAGCAAAAATTGATTCCAACATAATAAAGACATAACAACAGATGTATGGTCTGTTAGAGTCTGGATGCATTGTAAAGTACAAATGTCCCAAACCTGAAAAAAATATATATATGAAGTTTTAGTGCTATAAAGAAGGTGGCTTGAAACTATGGGAGAATAACTTTTAGAAAAGAATAAAAAGTTTAAGGACATGAATGATGTTATCAGGATAAAACAGTATGCACACAAATCCCTACCAAGACGAAAACAACAAGAAAACAAAATGTTGAAATAAATGGTCAATTAATAACGCTCCAATGCGGCTTAATTATAAATATCATCTTATTTTGAAATGTGAAGTCCTAGGACGAGAATCAACAGAGGTCACTAGTCAAAACAGATGTAACGGCCAGCTATCTGGTGAGGAGATCCAACAAGGTTTGATGGCTGTAATAAGAGTTAGAGAATAACTTCTTCTTGTCTTCAAACATAACTCTCATGATAAATGATGTTATATTTTGTTCAATTTGAAATTTTTACAAATGCCAATGCTTTATTTAAATGAAATTTGAAATTATTTTAAAATAATATTTCTTAAAATTGAATGGAGACTGCAAACCATCAGCTAGAATTCCAACCCTTGCGCTGAAAAAATGATAAAATTACTGATATATGTGCCCAAAAGCTTGTCTAAGTGCACTTCAGCATTAACAAGAAGTGTAATACAAATCACTAAAGACAAAAAAATCTTTAATAGCCTGATTATTATCCCTTAAAGCATGGATCTTTTAAAACATCAAACATATAACTACTTTCTCATAATATATTACTTTTTTCATTCACTAAAGCATCGCAAAAACAAATTTTCTACATTTATTACTTAAAACATATAGCATATTCATGTTCATTCTCAAAAAATTCCATTATTCATTAGTTACTTCTTCATGTTTTGTGTTGTAAGAAAACAACGGAAACCAATTCGAGAGATCCGAATCAAAACATAGATTAGAAGTATACAATAATATAACACAAAAAATGCAATGAACACGATTTAACATGAAAAAACCCAAAAATGGGACAAGACCACAGAGTCACACCAAACCAAGAAATTTACCATGAAAAAGAGGAGAATTGTACAGATTACAACACCCTCAAAACTCTCTACTTCTTGAAACTCACAAACACTCCTCTCACACGAGATACCACAGAAATCCACTCACTTCATCTCCTTCACGCACTGCTCATTATGTCTGCCTACATTGGCAATTCTACTAACATGCTACGCATCGGAAAAAAAAAACAAAGACTTAAAGCATGAACTAAAAAAATGGGTTACATGCGCCTAGGTGTCCCCCCGAGTGCAAAGTTTTCAGATGCTCTGTTTCAAGACAATCTGAGTGTAGTTGCACCCCTCTTGGGCACTGGACTGCTCCACAGTCTGTTCCTGAATTGTTGTTGGGTGTTGAGCCCCCCCCACAACAATGCCGGGTCGCCTAGCCAAACGTCGGTGACCCAGTGGAGGTGTTGGGTGCGATGTTTTCTTTAACACATCAGCCTCCACATATTACAATTACTCACTTGGAGACTGATTGTAATCACCTCTTGACACGCCTAAAAATTGTCTACTTTTTCATATATATTTTATGCTCAATTTTAATAATTTTTAATGATATTACACTTTAAAGGAATGTATTTGCATATTTTTGGCTTCAGGCATAAGAAAATGACTTTTTGAGAAACTAAAGCAAAAATTATGTAATTTGGAGTAAAAACGAGTAAGAAAGAAAATTCCGACTTGGCACATTTCGATATGACTTTCTATGCTTAATCTACTTTACATTTCTCACATGTTTTTGAAAGAAATTACACTTTCAAGAAATGTTGTTTTATGTTTATTTTGTAGGTATATCTATTAGGAGTGAAACACAACTGAAACGGGGAGAAACTGAGCAAAACGGTGGAGCTGCTGCAAAGTGGCGCCTGAGGCGCCAAAATCCAGAGAACTGGCGTCTGAGATACCAAAGACGGCATAAGATGGATTAAGGCAATTCGGGATGAATTTTGAGCGGATTTTGAAAGCTTCAAAGGATTCAAACGCCTCATGGAGTGATTCAATGCATTTAGACACTATGGAAGACTCTTTAATGAAGGGATATGTCTCTTGAATGGATGGACATGTCTTTTGGAGTTCAAAAGATGTGACTTTTGGAGAGAAATTTGGAGAGAATTTTGAATTTCTTTTGAAAGGAGGCAGCCCCTAATTAAAAGGGAGATGAGTCTAGGGCATGAGGGTGGCGTGAGAGTGAGAGGAAGGCTTTGGAGACGAGAATTTTTTTCTAGAGTTGTAAGCGGAGAGAGAAGGTGAGAGATTTCTTCTTCATTACATTTCTAGGAAAGAATTGAGTGTGATTGTGAAGAGAGAAAGTGCTAGAAGGGAACTTCAAGAGATTTTATTGAGAAGAAGTGTGAGATAAGTTATGTTCTTTTCTTTCTTTGTTTTGTAAACTTATTTTTATATATGAAATATGTGTTTTGTCGTATCCTCATGAATTCTAAGTAGTCTTTTTTAAGTAGTCTTTTTTATCCTTCTCCCTATAATGAAATTTGGTTTTGTGAAGAATTGATTTGTTTTATAAGGTTTAAAATGTTAATAATTTGTGATGATTCAAACTTTGATCTTCATTTACATTTTGATTTGACCAATTGAAAGGTTAAAATTTGTTGAGAAACATATAATCCGAAAGGGCTATGATTTCTATAACATTGTGAGAGTTACATTCAATTCCATGAGTGAGGATGTTATCCATGGGATTGAATGTAAATAAATATGGAAATATAATTTGTTGGATGCAGAATTGAAGAATTTAAGATGGCATATTAAAATCCTCAATTTGGTCCAGTTGATTGAAAACTAATGTGAGATTGTTAGCCCTTAGGTGAGGGAGTAGTGGGAGTTTTGGAGTGGCAGCCTATATCTCTCAGCCAACCACGGATTAGGGACCAAACTCTATATTAGTCAATGTTCTTTGTGCACTTGAAAGAGTATAAAGAATGAGATTTCTCCTATTTGACACAAAATAATTTTATATATATAATTTTAAAAGAATTTAATTTCCTCTCAATCCATATACTCATTGTAAAGGGGAATGATATTTTATTAAATTTGAACTCTTCGTTACAAAACTTTGTTTAGTCTTAATAAACTTAACTTTGAAGTTTAGAAATTAGTTTAATAACTTAGTTCTTTTACTTATATTTCTGTTATCATTCATTAAACTCATTTTAACTTGTCTTTCTTACTTTAATTTCTATAGTTTGAATATTGTAATTTATGTTATTATCATAAAAATTTTCATCTTTCAAAAAATTTTCATCTTAATTTTCATCTTTCAAACTAAGACTTGATAGTAGTAGACTAAAATTAGCCTAAGAGATTTCTTATTGCGCTTCTCTGTGGAATCGATATTGTCCTATATTACTTAAAGCGATACGTGCACTTGCGTATAACTACTAGTGTGAACTTTTTATATTTTTTATATAACATTTTGATTTTGCACATTAAATACTTAATATAAATTGGGTCAATATTTTGACCATATTTTTTAAAGTTAAATTACTAAGTAAGTTTGGGACGGGTCAAGTTTTTGGCATTGTTACCAGGGAGTTAAATTGACATAAAACAGGCAGAAAAATAACAATCATCAGGGGCGCATCACCTCTCCTCCAAACTTACACCATTTTCATACAGCGTGGCTCGCCCTCTAGTCTCAATCTTCATGAACACCAACTGAAGCAAAGAATAGCTTCGATTTCTCAATTGTAACCACCTTAGTCAATATATTTGTATTATTCTAAGTTGTATTTATCTTGTCCAAAGAAAACTTACCATCTTCCAAGAGTGAACGAATAAAGTGATGCCTCAATTGAACGTGTTTCATCCTGGCATGAAAAACGATGCTCTTAGCTAGATGAATAACACTCATACTATCACTATAAAGCTTTCAAATAAAGTGCAATGTTGACTATTCCTTTCATGTAAATGAGAGTGTTTCTTTCAAGCTTTCAAATCCCTTGTTACTTGCTCAATTTTGTCATAAAGTTCAGCAGTCAAATCATTATTGTTATTCTCAATGATAGCAATATACACAGCTTCTGTAATTTAAAGTGCAACAATGTATTGTAGCTTGGAGACCCAAGTCAGTGTTGTGTTCCCCAATATGATGACATACTCTGTTGTACTTCTTCTATTATCAATATCCCCTATCAGATTTAAATCTAGAAATCCCTATAGAATAATTCCTGCACATCTGAAACATAGTGCCTTGTTTATTATTCCTTTCAAGTATATGAGAATTCATTTTCTCGCATTCCAATAATGTTTTCTTGGACTACACATGAACATGTTGACCGCTCACACCATATGTGCAAAATTTGGTCCCGGACATATCATCGCATACATCAAACTTCCAACAGCTGAATCATGGGAGTTATTTTCATTCGTGCTTGCTCTGCTTCGGATTTAAGTGATTGTTTCTTAGATAGCTTAAAGTGACGACCTAAAGGGGAGCAAACTAGTTTTGCCACACTTATATTGAACTTGTGTAGAACTTTCTCAATAATCTCTGCTCAAGACAACTTTGCACATTCACTCATGTCTCAGTTGATTCTAATACCAAGGATTTTGTTAGTTTGACCTAAATCATTCATCTCAAACTTTCTTGAAAATTGTTCCTTCAAGTCTCTAATATTCTTCATATATGCTTCTACAATCAGCATGTCAAACACATACAATAGAAACACAATATAACAATAATCAAAATGTTTGATGAAGCAACAGTAGTTTGTTTCACTATTCATGTATCCACTGTCTTACTTAACTATGTCAAACGTTATGTATTACTGTCTTCAAATCTGCTTAAAATCATAAAGGGTTTTTCTTTAATCTGCGGACTTTATATTTTTTTCTAGAATTTCATATCCATGCGACTGCACCATATACATTTTCTCTTCTAAGTAACCATATAGGTGGGTTGTCTTCACATATATCCGTTCTAGATGTAAATCTTTATCTGCTACCACACTCAGCACAGCACTGTTAGTCCATGAGTGGTCTACTCTTTCTTTTTGATGAAACCCCTTCACAACAAATCTTATCTTGTAGCTTTTGCTACCATCTGGCTTTATTTTAGCTGTAAATCCACCTATTTCGCATTGTCTTTTTGTCATATGGTAATTCTGTAAAATTCTATGTCTGTTTTGACCTTAATGATTTCATTCATGATAAACTCTCACTCATTTGAATCTTCATCTTGAGTAACATCTTCATAGCACTCTAGTTCATCATTTTTGCTAACCTTAATGTTAGCAAAAAGATAGTACAAAAAAGAAGAATACATCTGTATTAGTCGTATGATTCTACTAAACCTCTTAATTTCAGTAGCAGATGTCTAAGGAACTCCATGTGCTTCATAAAATTGAATACATTTCCTTTATTCATCCTCCTTATCACCAGTATCTTCTAACTCCAAATATTCAGAAAACTGATGGACAATCCTAAGAAATGTTCATGTCCTTATACACCTTCATTTTATTGAAAGTAACATCCATGTTAATGAATTTTTTATTCTAATGGTCCTATAACTTGTACGTAAACTCATCTGAGGTATACCTAATGAAAGTGCACTTGACATATTTTAAATCAAACATGAACATATGATAAAAAACCAAATACTCTCGAGAGAGAAAGATTTACCTCATTATCATTCTAGATTTCTTCAAGTCTTAATTTAAAGGTATTAATAGATCACAATTTATTATATAAATTGTAGTATTCACAGTTTCTGCCCAAAACCATTTTGACAAGTCTGCATGCAATGTCATACTTCTAGCACGTTCTGTGATAGTTTTATTCATGTGTTCAGTCATACCATTTTATTGTGATGTCCTTAGAAAAGTGAACACATACATGATCCTTTTTGAAGCATAATAACTATTGAACCTCTTATCACAATAATTGCCACCAAAATCTTATCTAAGTTACATCAACCTCAAGTCTGGCTCAATCTCAACCACGACCTGCACTTCTCAAATATATTGAACACATCAAATATATACTTTAAAAAGTACACTCATATCTTTTTGGTATGATCATTAATGAAAGTGACAAGTACAGGAAACCTCTAATAGACTGAACTAGAATAAAACCTTATAAATCAGTATCCACTAACACCATCTTTTTGGAATTCACCTTTGACCCACTTTTAGAGAAAGTAGCCTTCTTTTGATTGTCATAAGCACATTTTTTGCCAAAAAAATTTAAATCTATAAATTTTAAACCATGAAACTTATTCTTAAAAAATAGAGACTTCATAATTTTCTCTCTCATATGACAAAGTCTGCGATGTAAAACCTTCATTATCCTTTATTTTAGCAATACCAATGGTTTCAAACATCTCATTGATCAGGGAAATAGTGTTTTCAATGTTCCCCTGAGCCATCACAATTACCCCTCTAGTTATCTTCATAATCACCCGTGAAAGTAATCACATACCCAATCTTGCAAGTTGACAGACAGAGATTAATTTTTTCTTTAAATATGGAGCATTTCTAACTTTATTGAAAGTATAGAATAATATATTTAAAAATTTGATATCAACATCACATTTTCCTAAAATACTGCAGGTCATGTTATCTCTCAAATAAATATTCTCTAGATCACTTTGAGTATAGTTTTTGAACACCTCTTTGGTAGGACATGCATGAAAAGAGGAACTTAAATCTATTATTCAAGAATCAGTATTATCTAAGGATAAAACAAGGCAGTCACCTTGAATTCCATCTGTGTAGATATTACTAAAGGACTTTCTCTCTGAACCCTCACCACCAACCCTCTTCGGAGCTTTACAATCCTTCCTGAGGAGACCATTCTTCCCGTAGTTCCAACATTCACTTCAATTTTTTTCTTCATGACCTAAACTTTCCTCTCTTGTATTTGAATCATTTTCTACCGCTATTTCTATCAAAATTTCTTCTTTCAACATTCCGAGCAAAATTTGAAGTTTTGCAGCTTACTTTCTTGCAAACTTGTTTAGTTAGCACTAACCCCACGATATCATCAAAGTTTATCTTCATGTTACCTAAAAAGACGCTCGTTGCAGTAACTAATCAATCCCAACTATCTGCCAATAAAAATAAAATTAATAGTGTTCTAATCATGTCATCCAACTTGATGCCTACAGAACACAACCGATTTATCACAGTGTTGAAGTTATTCAAATGATTAGTCACTAAACTATCATTCATATATTCATATTAAACAATCTCTTCATCAAGAAAATTTTATTTGAAGTCGAGGGCTTCTCCAACATCCTTAGTAGTGCAATCATGAGATTTATCGTAGTTCTTTCATTCACAATCTTGAAAGCAATAGATGAGAAAAGTGCATTGATCAAACCCAATACTATTCGATCAAGTACTTTCCATTCTTCCAGAGTCATTGTTTTAGGATTTGTTTGGGATAGCTTTATGGTTGTTTTGTTTTTCAAGCTGTCATCGCAATTCTGTTTGGGGAGCTGTTTTCTTGTTGTTTAATAGAAATTTTCAAAAAACTGTTTCTTTCAACCTAATATGTTAAAATGTGGTGGCTGTCAGAAAACTATGATTTAACTTTTTGAAATTAAAATAATGGTCTATTTGAGGCAGCATTGCTGATAACCAGCTGCCGCAGAAAATATATTGCGCAGCAGCTAATCCAGATAAGCTGATTGGTTTTTTAGTTTGCGCTGTTGAAAAACAGCTATTTTGCAATTATTTCTGGATAAATGATCATTCTGACACTGTGCAAAAATGTTGTTTACAACAGAACTGTCATAGCAATATATTTGATACTTAAGAAGCAAAAATCTACTACATAGCAGTACAAAAAATAATATATACATCTCACTTACAGTGATTATTATGATTATTACAAAAGAAAAAAGACTATTAAAATAACATTTAATAAAATTATAATATTAATTTTAAAGTGGTGAGTGTATATGTCATTAGTTATGATGTCCTCCAGCGATAATATGCACCCCTGGTCACTCTCGGTGATTGATTCTTCGAGTTTATCTGCCCACTAGAAGAAGTCACGGTCCTTTGTGATTCTCCGCAGACACTAATAAAACTATCTCTCATAGCTATGTGGCTGACGTGACGTCAAAAAAGAAGTCTGAAGTCCACAGACACAAAGCAATCATCGGGAGGTCCTTGAAATCCTAGAGTTTGTCTTTCCTGAATGCTCCAAAAGACAATGTATTAGTGATAATAGAAGTATAGATTGATAAAAACAGTAATCAATTACAGTTTTGTACGAGTGCGAGATCTTATATAACTTAGTACACTAATCAACAAATCTGTCACTACAAGAAGACCTTACAAAATAGGGGTTTTTGGTTACATTCAACCCACGTAATACCAAATTTGTGTGTGTCACATATTTATATCACAAAAAAGTATTATTCGTAAGTACCTCAAAAAACACTGCATCGAAAAGAAAAGAGGTACTTGATTGCCCTCATCAAAATTTTACATGTGATAACAATCATCCAACGACTAACAAGTCATTCAGAAGAACTCACAAGGTCTAACGTCTCATCATGAACCACACAAACTCACACAAAAAATGAATGAAATAAAAAAAGAAAATTAACTACTACAACCAGCGTGAAAAAATTCAAAATCAAAAATATCAATCTTGACCTGTATGATATAAAGGAATAAAAAATAATATTAAAATTACAAGGAACGAAAAATAAAAAAAAATGATCTGAATAAAATAAACAAGAAGTGTCCCATAAAAAAACACATATAAATTGTGACAAAACAGTAATCAATTATAGTTTTGTGCAGGCATGAGGTCTCAGAGAACTCAGTACACCAACCTTATCCATAATGTCACTAGAAGAAGGCAGCAAATCTTATAAAACAGAGGTTCATAATTGTCTTTAGCTCACGTAATATCAAACTTTTATATATCACATATGCATATCACCAGAAAAAGGTCATCCAGAAGTACTTTAAAAACCGCAACAACCAAAAGAAAAGAGAGATTTGGTTGTCTTTATCGAGATTTCACATATGACACCAACTAACAGTGAGTAACAGACCATCCAGAAGAATCCACAAGGTCGAACGTCTCACATAGACCCCACAAACCCACAAAAGAAAAAAAAACAAGAACAACAATCGCAAAAGGAGAAAAAACAATTACACTTAGCATAAAACTAATAATATTTAAAATATCAATAATACAAGGAACATAAAATAAATATGGAATTTATAAAATAAATCATAATTTTCTAATCAACATCCAACAATAGCGTCTGTGTTCTGCTCTCGCAACTCAACCATTTTTGAGATACATTTGTCATCCTGGTTGCACCCTTTCTGTGACTCTGCCTCTGACTGTGATATATATTGCGCTACGTGAAATTCAAATGCTTCTGGCGGGACTTGTATCTGATCATCGTCGGTCATGGTGAAGTCTACATTCGTTTGAGAATGATGTCGTCGAATATAGTTTTTGAGCGCCATTGTAGCCACCACCCATCCCCCAACAAATCCACCACCCACAAAACATATTTGAATTCAAAATCAATGAACAATTGTATTTTAACAACACAAACTGAAGGTGAAATAAGAATGAAAAGTGAATGTATCAAATAAGAAAATTCAAACCTCACTTCAGTAACAGAAGATGACTTCCATCAAAATCAAGTAGCCACATTTATAGAACACTCAAAGGAATCACATATGCAACTTGCACTCACGAGATTGAAACAAGAGAAATTTTATCTGGCTAAAATTCTTAATTTCGTCCCTCAAAATATTTATTTATAAAATCCACCTCATCTAGGCTGGTACAAAAAGACGACTTTCACCAAAACTAGTTAGTCATAACTATACCATATGCAAAAGATATCACACTTCCAATTTACACTCAAGATTAAAAAATAGAAATAAAAAGTTTATTCATACCAAGTTTTAGGAGCCAGAAAATGTTAGCTACCAAATTATGTGTCAAAGTCCACAAACCTTCTTAGGAGCCAAAAAATGTTTGTGCATGCATTAGAAATTCACAGAATCTAGATAGGCAGCCAAGCCACCAAACTACAACTTATAATAGCCACAAAGAAGGGTGTCATAGAATTCTACTATAAAGATGGAAAGAATCCCTAGTTAAAATAGAATGCAAGCAACCACCACTCAATTCAAACTTCATCGCCAAAAGCAAAATCTAAAGGAAAAGTTCTAAATGTCCGCCAATAAGATAAGAGTTGGCTACCATATAATGCTAAAGTTTCACCACCGTATAAATAAAAATGGAGCCAACACTTCAAAATTCTACATGCTCAATCAAGATTGCTACCATGAAAACCGAACAATCCCTTGTGTCCAACAATCAAGATTGGTGCAATGCAATTACATACAGCCACCCGAAACATTGTCATCAACAAATAAAGCATCCTCTTTCATTCATTTTTCAATTCATAACTGAAGCATAAGAGAAAAAATATTGAATAGATGCAACTGCAAACAGGCCACCCGATAAAAGTCTACGAACAAACCAAACATTATTTTACATCCAATTTTCAAATTGTCACACAAACATCAAATGAATTGATGAAAGCCCATCCAATTATTTTCATTTGAGGCAATAACATACAGAGCACCCGAAAACTTGCCATCTAAGAATGAGCACCATTTTCAAATGAGCAGTTGAAAACTTGTTATCTTCAAATCAAGCACAGAAGTTTGCCCATTCTCCAAGTTCCATTAAAAAAACAAAAAACTGCATAAAAAAAAGCCATTCCATCGAAAAATAGCATGGAGAATACTATTCCATCAAAAAATAGTCAGAAATCGCTTATACAAAGACATTCCATCAAAAATTACTTACAAAGCACATTAACCAAAGATCGGAGGAGGAAGAGGTAAAAGACAACACTGATCGCGAGAGAGGAGCAATCGAGGGAGAGAGGCGAGCAAGGAATTACCTAGGGCAGAAAGCACGCTTGGGGGTTGAGCAAGGAGGAACTAAGGGCATCCGGGTAGTAAGCGGAGGAAAGAACGCGGCGGGCCCTCAACAACATTTATTAATAATCCCAGACCGCTTATTTGGATAAGCTAAGCGAAAGCACCAAACAAAAGGCACGCCTGCATTTTCAAAACGCAACCACAACAAATAAGTTGCCTCAAACGGGGCCTAAATTTGTAATAATCAACACAACTTTTTGAGCAGTCTGCAACAGTCCCTAAAGGACCTTTAGGCTTCTTGGTGGTTCCTTCTAGTAGAAAATACCTTTTTTCTTATACAGCATATCTTCGATTTACATTTTTCAGAAAGTAAGGTTCGATCCATTGAATTTCTCCATTTTGTATCTCGCTTTGCCAGTCATTGCTCCCACCCGAACCAAAAGTTCTTTAAAAAATCATACTCTAATGCCACTTGTGAGGAAGCCACGTAAATCAATTCAAGAGATTCAAAGCAAAAGTTAGAACAGAAGCACACAAAATAATAAAACACAGAAAATGTAAAGAGCGCCAAGATTTAATATGAAAAAATTGAGTAAAAAAAATCACACTCACACCACACCAAGAAATTTATTATTAAAAGAGGAGAATTGTACATATTAAAACACACTCAAATCTCACTAATCCTTGGAACTCACGAATGCTCATCTCTCTTTCACATAAGAGATATCGCAGAAATCCACCCACTTAACTCACTTCATCTTTTTCACGCACAGCTTATTTTGTTCGCCCGCATTCGCACCTCTGTACACACGCTACGCAAGAAAAAAAAACAAGCACTTAGAGCACGAACAAAAAAATTCAGTTACAGGCGCCTAACACCCATCCCTTGGTGCAGAGTTTCTGGATGCTTTGTTTCAGGAGCAATCCGAGCACAATTGTGCCTCTCCTAGGCGGCTGGACTCCCTTGTGCTCTATTTCTATAGTGTTGTTGGGCATTGAGTTGCCCACAATGGAGATGGGTCACCCAGCCATGCATTGGATCGCACAGCCATGCACTGGTAGCCCGGTCTAGGTATTGGATGTATTTTTTGCTTTGACACAATCAGCCTCCACACATTACATTCTGCAACTAATATCAACAAAACAAGGAATTTTCAAATAATATTTATTTCTTCGTCATTAATTCTTCATTATCATCACAAATTCATATTTTATAATTGACATCAATATAAATGACTTCTTTTTATTTTTAGGCCGAATTAAACAACTCACATAAACTTAACATTCTCATTTTGTTATTCTTAGGAAGGCAAATGTGTTAATAGTAATCTAACTTCAGCGAAGTTTTTTAGGCCTCTTAATAGAGTTCAATTCGATGAAATAGAAAATTACACAACTCCTCATTCATCAATACAAGCAAATTCAAGGCAAATTAAAGCATTTGATAAGGAGACACTTGAATTAGAATCCTTAATGCATATAGAAAATATCAATTTGATTAAAAAGAACATATCCAATTCATGGAGCTCCCACTAATGCAAGATTTAAGAAAAGATTGATGTATGTAGCCCGACCCCAGCATTTGTAGAGGGACTAGTTCCATGACTCTTAACCCAAGACCTTCAGAATACACTGAACGTGCTTAACCGCCACTCTAGAATGCATTTATCATAAATTAGTTCTCAATCAATTATATCAAAAGATTACATCAAATAATGTCCATAATGATAGTTAAGTGCACTTGCAACAGGACATAATATTCACTCTGATTCATTTCATAAGTGCGTACTCCGCATTGGAATATTGACAAAGTGCATCTTGTTAACATGCGTCATCCTCAGATTTGAATAGTTCAAACATAGAGAACATGTAAGAATACCTTCCAAGGGCTAAAGGAAAGATTAGGGCACTTAATCAGGATGCTCCTTATCTAAATCAGGCATTAAAAAAATAAGACAACAAAATTGATCCCTTTCTAACATAACTCTATTTGAATGCATTACTTTACTATAAAAATATAAGTTTTAAAGATGTCTGGGGGCATTATATCAAATAAAAAACACTTAATTTGCATACATCAAGTAGAATTAACTTTTACTTCCATTTTCAAGAAAGTTCAAGCGAATTATGAGATAATCAGGCACACTCACTTTTATAGTATGATCCATAGAACCAGAATAGAGCCTCATTGCTCCCACAACAAGTGAAACCACAGCTAGTTGATGACCAATAAGTGAAGCAGCTGGTTCAAAGCGGTTCTCAACACAAATAAACTTCCATGCCAAAATACTTCCATCCTAGAAAAAAGAGGCAGAACCTTGCTGGCTTTTTTCTCTGGTTACAACAATTTTTTGCAAAAAACCAAAAATTCATCCACACTCAGGCATGGAACGCACAAAAGCAAACCTGTATTCCAGCAAATAGCAGCTCGTTACCAACTGCCATGGCATAAACTTGTCCCGTAGGTCCACTAAGGCTTAAATCAGTCGCACTCTGTGTGTTCCAAGCCTATGATATCAGCCAACAAGAATGTAATCAATAGATTAATAATTATACTTGCAGTACAAAAATAAAAATACCAATACAAACATCAACTGGTTTCCCATGGAATTATTTATATAACCTAACCTTAATAGAATTAGGAATCCCTACAAATATCCATGGGCCTTCATCAATCATGCAGCCAACTTCACCTCCCAAGTTAATCAGCCCAGCACACTATCAAAAAACAGGTTTGGTAATCTTCTGATTCCACTATACAGAGGATAATGAATGGCAAACCGAGAAGCACCTGCCCTGTCTCGCAATCCCATAGCCGGACAGACTCATCTTTGCTTCCTGTGTACAGCTTATCAGACCCAGCAGGAAGAGCAAATCCACTGACACCCTGCAATCACATCCCGACGAATATGAACCCGGACACCAGTTGAAGCTTTTAAGCCAACAAGCCAGAACAAATGACACGAATTGTGCTAAAATTTATGAAACATGGTGACTAAAACTACCTTTTGGTGCCCCGTAAGAGGAGTCAAGAGAGAGATGCTATCGCTGACAAACCATGAATGCAGAAATCTACAGTTCTCCCCATATGAACAAGTCCCCGCTATAAAATGGTTGCAGATCTTATCGTGAAATTTAAGAAGCGGCTTGGAGATGCCAGAGACCTCTCCTGGGTGATCTTTGCCCCACCTTGAACTAGGACCCTGGTTGATGCTGGCGTTGTAGCTTTTGGAGTTTCTCCAAACGAGCCCCTGGGAATGGAATCCTCTATTTTCGTTGAAAGCCGACCTGTTGGAGATGGCGCCATCAGGAGGCTGCGGTAGCTCGCTGTGACGATATGGACAACGGAAACGACTGCACCTCCCTGCCCTCCAATGGTAGCAGACCTTGTTGCTTGTGCGGTCTGGCGCCGCTTGTGAAGACCCTCTTCTATGGTTAACCCTCTTGTTTCCGTATCTCTTTACCGGCTCGATGTCCATGAATACGACCCACACGAAAAGAAAGCAAGAAAGAGTACGTACCAAGCAAGACCCTATAATCAAAACCGTAAAGCCCTGACACGGAGCTGTAAGCAGCGGTCCGAAGAAGATAAAGCTGTAGGACGAGGATCTTTAAAAGCCTAAAGTGCAAGCTGGAAAGAAGAAACATAGACGGCAAATTGAAGGAAAAGAAAGCAAAGAGATAGGCGAGCCCTTCGTCTCTTCTCTCAGAGTCCTCCCTGGATCGATCTTTGCAACAGATAACGGCAACTAATAGATTGGAGCAGGCTGCTGGGAATATTGGAGACGAAAAGGGCCATAATGATCGAGATTTCGATTTGGAGCATCTCCATTGTGGATAAATCCGCAAGAATGAGGGCCAGTTCCATTCTTCTGGGCGCTCGACGCCCGTGATGGAAGACGGTGAATCGCTCTGTTCCAACGAGGAAGAGATTATGCGGAACTACGTAAGGCACACATCATTACACTAACCATACACAATTTTATACTCCGCAGGTTGCGCCTTGCCACCTTAGGTTGAATTTCTAACTTTGATTAATTAATCAAAGTGTAATTTAAGTCTAAATTTAATTCAACTTTATATTGATTATCTTATATGCTAATTCATTTATTGTAAAAATATAAAATAATTCTGATAAAAAAAGTCCGTAATAAAATAATAATAAGGACGAAAAGTGGAGAGGCAATAAAAAACTATTTTAATATATTTTAAGTTAAATTAATATTAATAATTCTTAAAAGAGTTGACTTACAATTTATGAGCCAAGTAGGTATTAATATTTCTTAAAAGAGTTGACTCACAAGTTAAAAGAGAAGTTCAGGTTTACTCAAAATTGGTTTATTAGTCCATCGAGCTTAGTTATTATCTATTTATAAAGGCAAGCCTAAGTTGGTTTTACGAGTCAATTTGACTCAAGTACACTCCTACCTGACACACACACGATTCCACTATCTACACATAATAATTTCCTCTTATAAATAATTAATTACTATATTATATTATCAAAAAATATGAAATAAAAATTGCTAGTTATTAATTAATTTATCAAATATTTATTTAAGTTAAATTATCATAATGACAAAAAAAATAATCATTTTAACAATTTTATCTAAAACTTCGATTAATTAGCTAGGTATAATGCCTTTTTTTTATTACTCAATTCTAGCTAATCCAGTGTCATGATAAAGGGTAAACCCCCAAAATAACAAGTTTTTGAGAGACATGTTTGGTTAATATGGCTTCCCTAACAAAATTCAACTTTACATTTATCCTTGATGATTTATGATAGCCAGTGGAGCCCTTTTACATCTTTATAAACATGTGATAGCTAAATGTATTGTTGTCCATCAATGGGCCCTTTTTTTGAAAAGTTAATTGGCATTACTTTACCAATTTCATTAAGTCAAAACTTGCAACCAATTAGGAAGAAAAATTTTAGGACACAAGCATATAAATTCCCAAAAAGTAAATAAAAAAAACTAAAATATCCATTAAAATAAAAAAAAATTATAGACAATGTTGTTGAGCTAAAAAAATGTTAAAAAAATTCAAATGAACAATTATGATAAGGTTCCATTTAGAATTAGGAAGAGTCTCAATCGAACATCCACATTAAGAAGGATATACAAACAACATAAGAATGAGCACTCAACATTGCTCAACCAAAAATTTATAATACAGCAAAATAAATTGATATATTTTTGTATAATTATCAAAATTAAGCATACAAATCATTTCAAACAAGCTCACGAAAATCATGTAGCGTCCACTCATCCAACTAGTCAACAAAATATTGATTGGAATATGAGCTAGAAAATAATTAGTAATAGTATCCAACCAAGAGAGACTATAACCATTAACAAGAAATTTTGTAAGCATCAATAACATTACCATCCCAAAGTGAAAGGGGAGCAACAAGGTAAAACAAAATGGAAGCATTGAATAAGGCTAAACGCAATGCAAGTATATGGTAAATCTTACCATAACAAGATATCATCTCAACTTTCCAGCCATCAAGTACCATGGAAGCTGAAAATCATAAAAATGAATTATAATTCGAAGCTACCCAAAAAATGAAACCATTATTACAAGCCAAAACAAGTAAAATAAAAATGTAATAAAAGATAAGTGGCATGATCATTGCCATATTACTTAAAATAAATGACATGTTGATTATCAGACAACTTCACTTTGAATTCTCACCTTTTTTTTTTTTTTTTGCATGCGATTAAAAAATGAATTTTCTCAATAATAGTATCAAAAGAAATACTTTGTTCATTAAAGATTTTGTTATTTCGTTTCAATAATAAATAGTAAGTCGTAATTTATGTAGCCAATAACAAGAATCTTTTAAAATTTGTCCATTAGTAATCCAATATGTACAAAAACTTAAAGAAAGTTGTAGCCACTATGATAATTTCCCATTGGTTATGCCTTTTCAAGCACATAAAAGGAACATGGACAAACAACAAATAAAAAAATAATCGTTTCAATGTCTTGATAGGTCTCATTTTAACACCATAGAAAAAAAGTGCTAAAACTAACGGTTTGCCTTTGTGTCACAAAAAACATTTTATTTTCGGACGGTGTAGCGACGATTTATGATATGGGTTATTTGTGACGGCTAAACAACAGGACATGTCATCGCTTATAAATAGTAAAATTTTTCGACGATTTAAATCATTACCGCCATCTTATGTCGTCGTTTAAACGCAAATGTTAGCAGACGGTTATATTGAGTTGATTATTCATGAACATGTCATTTGGTATGGTGCTAATCAACATGATTTTTTTAATAATTAAATGTGTTATCTGTCGGTGATAATGTAAATTACCGACTTTGTAGCTACAGCTTATGTTTAGATTATTTGGACAACATAAGTATAGAATTTTTGTCGCTTATTAACAGCAATATTTTTGTCAACGGTATTTTTTATTGTCGCCATAATAAGTCGTCAGTTAGAAACATATATTAACCGACAGTCCTTTTTCGTCGAATATCTTTGAACTATCATCTGTTGGGGTATTAAAATATGTGTTTTTATAATAAGCAATTGGAATTATAGCTGGTAATAATATTAAGAACCAACGAATTTGAAGTCGTGAATATAAGCTGTCGAAAATAATTTATTATACAGTTAAAATCAAAGCCTTCCCCCTCCTATCCTAATTTTCTTTCCTCGTTCCTCTCTACCCCGAAGCCCTCTCATTTTCCTCCAAAGCCCTCTCCTCTCCCCAAAACCCTCTCATTTCCATCCAACTCATCTATGTTTTGTCCAAAACAAAAGCCTTTGTCGACGAACCCTCGCAATACAGTTGTTAGAAGCTGGTTGGAAACCCAACAATGGGATCACAACTTACAGTGATCGGAAACTCTGATTTTTATCCTCCTTCCATTCTTCCCTTACTCGGAACTATCATGGAAGGCAACACTTTTTCATTTACTTTTTTATTTTCAAATATTTTTTTAAAAAATAAGTTTAGGGTTTAAGGTTTAACAATTAGGATCGACAATTTTTCTACTTTATTGGATTACAACAGGGATCAACTTTAAGCCCAAAATTTTTTGCTTTAGTTATGAATGCTCTTACTTTACATTTACAGGAGGATTTACCTCCGGTATTTGCTTTTGGTCTCTGATATCCTACTTCTGAATAAGATTAGGAAAAGAGTTCGAAAAAGTCATCAGGACCGAACCATTGTACATTTCATAAAAATGAAAAATATGGACTGCGGGTTTATCATTATCATTGAGTGTGAATTTGAAAAACAGATGGAAGAGGGTGCTTGAAAATTTATAATTGTAATATTTGAACTATTTTTTTTTTGCCAAATTTAATTCAGTTCCAAAAAGCACAACAGACAGGGACAAACAAGTCTTTTTATCATTAACAATTGTCTCGCAACACTTGCACCGTTGTGTGAAATAAACAAAATCATATCTCAAAACAATTTCTGCGCCATAATTTTTTAATAAGCTATAAATTGAATAAAGTTTTTTTTCTTTATAGTTTACGTCGGCTGATATTTGTACCGCTTGCGTCGCGCCTAGGTCGTATTGTGTAGACTTCTGGCCGAGTTATTAGTGATCACGATTGATGCCTTGTGCCTAATTACTGCCCCTATCAAAAGCTGACGCAGCAGCAGCACCGTCCATCCGTTTAATCATCACAATATATATATATAATATATATACATAAGTTAAATAAACCTCAAGATACAATTTGAGTGAAAAAGATGTCAAAATTTTGGGATTATTACGTTACGTATAGATCATTTGAAGCATTAATATGTACAAATTAATCATTCAATTGTTTTTTTTTTTTTTTTGAACAACTTATTTATGCAGCATTCGGTCGAACAATTGAAAATGATAAAAATGAGAAATTTTGGTTGGGATTTTATCATTAATTTTATTACATCCCATTTTTTGTTGTTTTTTTTTAAATAATTATTCAATAAAAAACTTGGCTACGTTGAAATTTGAGTTCCCCTGAAATACACATTTTTTGTTGTTTTTTAAAAGAGTAGGATCACCTGAACACATGTTTATTTTTAATTAAATATCGGACTCAAATTTTGAAAACGTTTAAAACAATTGAATATAAAATTAATTAATTTTTTATATACTATATTCCTTTTTAAATATTATAAATATTTTTCTCATAAAAAATTAGTGATGATATTTTGACTGAAAAACTCTTCTGATAAAATATCAAAGATTTCATTATATAGTCTATACCAGGATTATTTGAATTGGTGTTACGTAAATTATTATTATTATTAGTTTTATATATA
>NW_018164495.1:1114749-1119039 GCF_001263595.1 Phalaenopsis equestris
ATATATATATATATATGTATGTATGTATGTATGTATGTATGTATGTATAGAAACTAAAGCATGTTTTATTTTTGTTTATAAAAAAAAGATTTTGCTTAATAATATTGGATATATGTAAATGTGAATGACCTGACTCATTGGTGCGGCCTCTGGTGTAAGTCCCTCGGGTCGGGAGTTCGAATCCCGTGGCGTGGGCTTTTCGAGTTAGGAGCATGCACACCAAGGTTTTCAACTTTTTGAAGGAATTGATATTTGATGCCCATTGGACATATGTAAGTAATGTAAGGATTGAGGAGGTTCGCTCTCTTAATCACTCCTCACACGCTTTGCATTTGGAACCGCCCATGCTGAAGCGTGGTCCATTTTAAACCATCTCTCATCAAAGTAGTTGTTGTCCATATTTTGATCGTTTCAAATACAAGTTCAGCCGTTTCATTTGAACTGCAATTACATAAGATATGAGATCCGAGAAATTTGACCGAATTTAATTATAAACACATGCACATCACAAATATACGACCTTAAACCTGCTACTTCTAGGTCAAAAGACTAGCTCTTAACCTTTAGGTAGCATAAGGTAAGAGATGTTATATAAAATAGAAGTTTTTTTTTTTTTTTGTTTATTAATAAGAATTATGATGATATTTTATTTTTGTTTTACAATTTTAAGAATTCAATAAGCTTCCATTAATATTAGGCGAGGGTTGCGTTGGGTTCTTGTTGCATGGGATGAGGAAGGGTCTCGACGAATTCAACGAACTGAAAAGGGGGCGGAAGGGAAGGAGCATGTGTGTAGCCAAAATAAGAACCGAGACAGACATTTGGGTTCCTCGGCTCAATTCTTCAGGCCAGAATAAATGAGCTGTCGAGTACGAGTTGCCAAGTACATGCCACCGATCGAACAAATACATTCTTTCATCTGTCACGCTCAGGGTGTCATTTGATGACATGACCCATATTGCTCTATAACATCGTATCAACCATATCATTGAGGATCCAGCTCATTTCAAGGTCATATTTGCTTATAATTGAATTGCCTTGGGAGCCAAATAGATTGTCAATGATGTAACTTGACAAGTGCACAAGGAATAGAAGGTGAAATATGATGTCATTAGAGGATAATGCGCTAGAGATAATATTAAATGTATACCAATATTAGAAGAAGACAAAAGGGAACAAGATAGAGATCCTTAGAAATCTATATGTAATAATCACTTGTGTATATTATATAAGAAAAAACTATCTTATATAAATGAAAAAATTTATGTAACAAGGGAGGAAAAATTAAATCCCTAAACAATGTAATCTAATTTCCCTCTTAATAAACACAAAAATCTCATCTCTTAAGCCTATTCTTCCCTTCTTCCATATCTCTTCGCTTGAAGTTAGGGGTGTGAACGATCCGATTTCAAGCCGATCCAAGGCCTGCTCAAAATTGGATTGAATTTTTTTTAACTGGATCGAAATCAGATCATGGATCGATCCTAAGAAATTTTGATTTTATTCAGTGCGGATCAATTCGATTTTCAAGCCGACTCGAATATCATTTTTGGCCCATGAACGATTGATCCGGCTCAAACTCGCCTTGGCCTATCTGACCAACTCACCAGCAAAAATGTTCGAGCAAAAAATTCCTCACCAACCAAGCTAGCAAACTCTTATATCTCTCAAAAGATTTATGTTTGTGACACTCTCCAATTTTATGTACAGGAAGCAATCATAAGGTTTTTAGGACTTGCAATACTCCAATCATGTATGTTTTCATAAAAAGGCTATCTTTACTCTCAAGCAATACAATGGTTTCCGTTGCTCCCATCTCACTTGCTACAAAAGGAGTATTCTTTTGGTGAGGCTGATCCATACTCTTTAATATATCTTTCTCATTATATTTATATATATATATATATATATATATATATATTCCTTATATATGTGGATGATATCATTCTTACAGATAATTATTCTACTACAACTTCTATACTACTTTGTTGCCGTCTGAAATGTGAATTTCAAATGCAAATTTTGAAAGGACTTTTATATTTTCTTGATATACATATTACTAAGCAGCCTACATGATTGCATCTTATCCAATCAAAATATATTGCATATTTGTTGAACAGCCACTTCACTTACTCTTATTTACTCTCATAGGATGACATTACACCATTCATTTTCCAATACAAAATTTTCTTGCAACTCACTAGATCATTATAATATGTGACTATAACTAGAATAATTATCACACTTGTTGTGAAACGTTTATGCACAATTACATTGCACCATCCTTTTTTCTAATATAGAATTTTTATTGATAACTTAGTGGATCATTACAATATCTAATTATAACTGGAACAAATATCATACATGTTGCCAATTGTTTATGTCAAAAAATGCATCATTCGCTAGAAGAAGTTTTTCAAAACTTAAAAGGGTTCTTCATAATGTGAAAGTTTTGTTGCATCATGGGTTTCACCTCACTGAAGCTGATCTTACACTTCATGATTACACCAATCATTATTGGGTTGGAGACTCTTTAGATTTTAAGTTTATCATAGGATATTATGCATATCTTGATCCTAATATTAACTCTTGGATTGCTAAAAGCATTCCATGGTTGCAAGGTACTCTATTGAAGTAAAAAATAAAGATTTATCAACAACAATGATAGCTTATATTACTTGGTTGCATTGGTTTTTAAAATAATTTAACCTAACTATTGTTGAACCTACCAACTTGCATTGTGAGAGCACTACACTGATGGCTCCTGCAACTAGTCCATTATTTCATGCATGTACTAAACGTGTTGAAATAAATCACCACTTTATTCAAGAATTTGTTCCAAATAATGTGAATGCAATGCTCCATATTTCCTCTCAAGGTTAATGTGTGCACATCCTCACTAAGCTATTTTTATAACATGACATCTATTAAGAACCAATTTAACAATTCTAGAAGGAATTATTTAGTTGATCAAACGAGTTGTCTAAAATTCCCTCAAAATATAATGAAAATTAAATCATCATTTTCTAAAACAAATTTTCCAAATAAAAGCAATTAAACAAGCCCTTGGTGTATATTCAAAATATAGCCTTACTAAACTTAGGACCAAGAGGAAGATAACATGCTAAATATTTTTTTATATTTCTTCTCATTTTTTCGTTATATAAAAAAAATTAATTTATTTTTAAAAACACTCAAAATAATTTTTATGTTTTTGGAGTTATTTTTCAAGTTTTAAAAATCAGACCGAATCCACAGGCTCAACCGGTTTGACCGTTGATCGGTCGATGGTCCGGTTCTAGCAAGGCTAAAACCTGTCTCTGCATCGAACTAGAAAGAACCGGCAGTTGAACTAGTCAACCAGCTGGAATCGGAGGTCGAATCGGTCAACCAGTTAAAGTGTAATTTTTTCATCTCATGCCATATTTTTTTATTGGAAATCATGAAAAATGGATTGAATGATTTGATATCATGAAGAACGTGGCTTTCTCTAATCATTCTCAGCTTCATTTTCTTCTTTACTGTTTATGAAATATGTATGATTTATAGTCTATTATCTTTCTTTTCTTTACATTTTATACTTTTTTTTGGCCCATTTTTGCGCGCTCCAAAAAATACTTTCTTTTTTTAATATGAGTATGATTTATGAGGAATCAGTCAAAATTTATCTTAAAAATAAATTTAAATTAAATTTAATAATCATGAGATATATCCTTACTAAAAATTTAAAATTTATATACTAAGCCAACGACAAATTTGAATGAAATTCATCGATTACTTGTTCCAATTTGTCTTACTTTTTTGTAATTTATAGATAGATGATATCTATACTCGAAAAAAGATGATTTTTTTTACACTTGGACACATGCAACTCATCAAGTCATTTTATTTAAGATATTCTCAGATCTCTAAAATTGATGCTGCTGTTTATTACATGCAGTGAATGATAGCGATGTAAACGAGCCGGGCTTGAGCGAGCTCAGGCTTGGCTCGTGTTCGGCTTGTTCGAAATTGTTCGTGTTTGAAATCGGGTCGTGAACTTGTGTTCGTGTTCGGCTCGATTTAAATATTCGTGTTCATGTTCGGCTCGAAATTGACTCGTTAAAATTAAACTGAAAAAATAGATGTGGAGTGTTGGATTCGAACCTGGACCAAATATATACAAAAAAATGTACATAACCACATTACCACACGAGCAATTATATTTTAAACTTAGATATAAATATATATATTTTACTATATAAATAATATTGTAATATATTATTATATAAATAATTATATAGATAATAT
>NW_018164495.1:1119056-1169172 GCF_001263595.1 Phalaenopsis equestris
TATATATATATATATATATATTCGAGCTAAGATGAGCCGAACACGGGCGACTAAAGAGTCGTTCGTGTTCGGCTTGTTTATAATTTGAGTTTTAAACTTGTTCGTGTTCGACTCGTTCCACGAGCTACTTAACGAGCTGAACTCGAGCTGTTCACGAACAACGAGCTTTTTTGACAGCCCTAGTGAATGAGATGTTTAAAAAAAAAAAAGATTTGGGTACATACCACTAAATTCCTGTAAATATATATTTACATCTATAATGCCAAAATTTCAATATATATATATATATATAACACGTACCTATGCATTGAAAATGCGCACGTCTCTTTTTAAAAGTTAAAATGGAGATATTTGTTTATGTAATATGAAAAGTATTGGTGGTCTAAATGTAAAAAGTAAAGTATAGATGTGAGATTTGTAAATACATAGGAATTGAGCGGTCTGCATGTTAAGGCCCCATATTAAAATGGTTGAATTTATTTTAAAATAAGGGCAATATAAATTATAATTTATGCTTTAGATATTACCCCATCTAAAATTAAATCTAATGAATTTGAGATTAATTTTGACCAAAATTTAATCGATATCCCGAGGCAATAGTTTTTCTTTATTTTTTTATGAAAATAGTCCCAATTTAGAACCAATTAAGTTGAGTAATCAGTCGAGCAGGCAACTAGTTTTGTAGCAGATTAACAATCTGTCTGTTCTTTAAGGTTCCCCTTTTTTTTTTTTTTTTTTGACCTTTTTCCCCCTCTTTTATCTTAATTAGGGCTGTTCAGAGGCTTCGGTTCGTTAAGAAGCTTGTGTAATTGTGTTCAAATCGTTCGCTAAGTTAACAAATCAAGCACGAACAATTTTTTTGCACTTGATATATAAAAGAGTCAAACACGAACAAAGAGTTGTTCGTTCGTGTTGGACTCATTTTGACTCGAAGTGATTAAATTATATGTATATAAGTCATCTCTTAAAAAATTAATTAACTATAAAGCTATATAAATTTATAATCAATTAAAATTATTAATTAAAAAATAAAATAAAAATATATTAAATTAAATTAAAATGATGTCTCTCCCCAATCCTTAAGATCTTATGGTTGCGTGACTTGGGTTTTCAAAATGATTCATTGTTCGCAAACAGCTTGTGTTCGGCTCGCTAATCAAACGAGCCGAACTTGAACACTTTTTTTTTTTGTTCGAAATATAAAAGATTCGAATGAGAATAATATTAATTTTTTATAAGCCGACACACAAGCCGAGCCTGGACACAGTCATGTTCGGCTCGTTTATACCCCTAACATAATACGTAATTTCCATGTATTAAAAATTCTGACACCTATGCTTATAATTTGTACATATATGCTGTCGTATATATGCATAAAAATATATATTTCATTCTTTAAAAATTAAAATAGTGATAATTTTTATGCGATTTAAAAATTTTAGGCGTATAAATGTCAAAAAGACAAAAACTACAAAATCATCATTTTGCATGTATAAGATCATTAGGATTAAACTTGTGAATAAAATAAGAAGCATATAAAAAGAATTTCAAGTACTTTTAATTGGAAAAAAATTGTGTTATATACGCACCGCTGCGTACATCAGGGTTATACAGAGGGTACAATGGGGTTATATATGTGTTACACCTTCTGTAACATCCCCGTAACCTACCTATAACCTACCTGTAACTTACAAATATATGAAAATAGAACCGTGAAACTTAATAGAAGGTACAAGTAGGTTACATATATGTTGCATGAATGTTATAGAGGATATAACGTAGATATAACCCTCTTTTACTCTATGTATAACCCTGGCACACACAGAACTGCGGAGGTACGCAAAATTTTTCCCTTTGAATTATAGAATAAGCCACGCATATACGTCCAGAAATGAGCTTTGAAAATACCGTTGGGGTTATACAACCAAATAACCCTAACAGGATAACAGGACTGAGTCTCAAACAAATATTAAAAATATTGCATTTTTAATTTCTATTCTCCCAATATGGACACGTGCAATTTTTATTAATGTTTTAGTTGTCATATCTGAATATTTAATTTGAGACTTGTTTTTTTTAAATTAATTTTGTGATTAATTAAATATTTATAAATTGAACAGTATGACATGAAATATGTTAATGTAAAACTTTTAGGTTATTTTTACATAGCTTATGTGAATGAATTGAATTGTCATTGGTTATTTTAATAGGGTGAAGAGATATGATAAATAATTGGCATCTTGTTATACGGACCTCCCAAACTTCGTGCCATGTTGTTTAAGAGTCTGCCACTCATGATCATGTATGGTATCTGATACGAACAGTGTTGCAAAGCACTGGTGATACAGATAATATATTTGTCGATCAAGTAGTAAATGTTCGAAATTTGGTGATTTTAAAATTTCTAATCCTAATTTTTACAAAAAATAAAATATATAGCTAGTTTTGAGTTTGACAAGTGATAGAAAACCTCATTTTAATCGGATCTATGCAAACTAGATCTATTTAAGTGAGTCGAATGAAGTTACAACCAAGAACAATAGTTTTCGTTAGCGCATTTTCGGTATTCATAAGAAAATTGGGGTTTTCTTATTGCAGTTAGTTCCCAAATAATACAAAAACCTCATAGTTTGCGAAATTCCCTACATTCTAAAAACAATATGTTTATTCTCTTAGACTAGTATAGGTTAACATAATTGTTCCATTGGTATATTCTCGTTGGTCTATTCTAGTAGTATTAAAACACAACCTATTTTAACATCTCAAGTGATCAGTTTAAAGGTAAATTACATGCAGAAGGTTAAACTGTAAATTTTTAAATTCAAATTACATGCAATCAGATAACAAAAATAATGCTAATTTGCATATAATCCAAATCAAGGGAGAAATAAACTTAAATCATACTCACAATGGTTGAACACGACATAAATTTTATTGTAAAATCCAAAGTAAACAAAGTTACAATGATCTCACCAATGTTCTTCGCTGAATTACGCGAAGTCACAAAATAATATCTGAATTTCCACCCACTTTAAGTATAATAATAATAGAACACACTTACTCTCTCTTGGGAGAACTCTCACAAACTCTCACTCTTCCAAGGATCCCTCTGCGGAAGCGTAATTAAAGGTTGTGATAATCAATTCTCCCGGAACTCACTCCACTCTCTATCTTCTTCCTCTAAGTATTACTCCAATGTTTGAGCAATAAGGAATTGCGGGGGAGAAAACTCTCCTTCATTCAAAATTACTTCATTTGTTGTCGTTGATCACTACATAGACATGAACCAACTTAACTTTCGATGTCAATTGGCTGGCGCAGAAGTTCCTCCCTGAAGAATCAAAATTCTCCTCATTCTGTCTTGCCCCACTGCTTAGTGCTTGGAATGACATCCATGTCTTCTTGGGTTGGCGTACCTATGCTGTTAGGCACTCCTGTAGGTGGCACCAGCATTCCACAAAAGTGGCGCATAAGTTCTTAGAGCGGCGCCTTGAGGCCATTAAAAGTGGTGCCAAGGTTCCACTCTCTCTGTTACAAGAGTGGTGTGGGATGAAGATGACGCTTGCTTCCTTCTAATGTGGCATCAAAGTGTTGAAGTTAGCGCCTAATTTCTCCCAATGTGATGCCAAAGTTTCAATCTCTTCGTTAGGGGCATGGGAGAAGTGAAATAACTGCGACGTGCCTTTGCAATTATTTTCATAAATACAACATCAGTTGCGTACATACGCCATAAAATGGTGTAGTTATGCCGCTCTGAATTTTGTGGCATCCAAATAGTACTGAGCTTCTTTCAAGCTTTGTAAACTGCAAATAACATAAAAAATACTTAGAAAAGCATAAATATAATACAAATAGTATAAATACAGTTGAAAAATATATCATAAATTTGATACACATCAGTATCTGTATGGTCCCCATAAGATGTAATTGAATTAATTGAACTTCTATAATAAAGTTTTATAATGATTTGAAACATAAATAATGCATAGTTAAATAGATTTTCTTACTTGTCTGACTTTGGAAAAGTCCATCAATATTGTCGTTGTAGAGTTGATCATGATTGGTTGGTTGTTCACGCACATAAACTTATTTAATTATGAGATATTCTTATCATTGATTTTCACATATAAATAGAAGAAAATATGAACAAGTAAAAAAGTTATGATGTTACTTATGCTCGTTGCCTATGCTTCATTCATCGACCTCTTTTGAATATTGGATGCAAGAAGTTGGTATGTTGACCCAATGACAATCTTGTAACCAATACAATTGACCATTTTGGCACACCATGAATTAGTAGCATCTTTGAGTTATTTTGATAGATTAATTAAAATTGTAGCTCTAATGAAAAAATTGGAGATGCACTTTAATACTTTTAGCAGAGTTAAATACTAAAAATGAATCTCCTAGCAAAAAGCATTATGTATGAGAAAATAATCGAATATATATAGTATGTTAGGTCAAATATTTCAACAAAACGTAAATATGGCATAAGATACCCAATAAAGAGGCATGTATGTCTATGTTTAGGACAGACCCATTCAAAATGTGGATGTTGCTAAATCCTTAAAATGATGGTAGATAATGTTTGGGGTTGGATGACTTATTGCAAATCATTGCAGTTATTTATACCAACCATCTTATGGCATACTACTTGTTGGTCATCATCAGATATTCTTAGAATCGACCTAACATCCTATAACATAATGATTATCTCATCTATAAGTAAATGGAATGTGTTTGTTTGGTGAAGCCAAATCTTAGTTATTGAATAAAAAAATCATAATATAATCTCATGTACTATAAATGCATGATACAATTAATGAAATTTTTTTGCAGCCAATTGATGAAGTGAGGGTAGTTAGACTACCATTCTCCCACCATGTCCAAATATGAAGAAGCCTCCTAAATTAAACCTTATTTCAAGCGAGTTGTAGTTAGATAAAAACTATAACATATCATAACAAACATATTATTTATAGCACAAAACTAAAAGCAAATTTAAGTTGAAGTTGGTATATTATTTGGATGTGGTTTTGTGTGTCTCCCTCATAAATTTGTTATTATCATGTGAACCTCGACAGATGTGGGGCCAATGTCAAGAGCATTAATGGCCTTAGGGACATGTTAAAATGCTTCTTTTTCATCCATCCACTTTGACATAATGGAATTTACATGTGGTATGAACCCCAAATCCCTTGGTTGAAAGGCTAAAATTTCCACCAATAGTCGATGATTTGTATAACATCTTCAAACTTCATAGAGAATGAGCACAAAATAAGTTACGATCTTATGAAATAAATGTATATTTAATCATGGACTAATTAATTCTTCTCATGATCATAATTGTCGATATAAATTTGTTCACATGTGATATATTTTGTTAATTTGAACTATAACAAAGTATGGGTTTGTTGGAAGAGGTGTGTAAACCAGTTTGAGAGATCATGAGCAAAAAATTGAATAGAAGCTCTCAAAAACATAAAACAAATAGAAAACAAGATTTAACTTGAAAAAACTTAATTGGAAAAATATGGAGTCCTGCTCCGCCTCCCTTGAAGATTTCATCTTAGGGCTTCTACGTCATAGTAAGTTACTTATAATAGGGTTATGCTTGTATACACTTTGCTCTTCTATATAAGAGTGTGTAACTGTTGTAAGTATTTGTTGATGAAAATAAAATAAAATCAGATGAAAGAGTGGATGACTTATCTTTCTTCGGGTTTGCCTTCTGTTTAATCCCGTCTTCATCATTCTTATTGTTTTCTTGTCTGCATAGATTTCGTTACATATTGCATGTTCGATCAGATATTGATTTGATTAAAATAATTATTAATAATTTACTTCAATATTTTATCTTCTACTTAAGTATTAAAACCAATGATTTATTGGGAAAAGAAAATAGGAGGATGTATATATATGCCACTCAATTCATATGAATTTATATATCTAACCCCTAAACTTCAATTTTTACATACATATGGCCTTACCTATGAAAAAAAAGATGTATTTCCTTCTTTAAAAGTTAAAATAGTTGCATTTCTTATATCATATATAAGCTTTGTGTGATGCAAATGAAAAGGTCAAAGTTTAGATATTAGCTATTTAATAAAATGGTAATTAGGTGATAAGCATGCAAAACGCCAACAAAGAAAATATCACAAAAATCGTCTAATTGATTCACAAAAATATCAAAACTGCCCATCACAGCCATCAGCTACGTCCTCCGCCATGGACGAGGGCAGAAAAATCACCACATGTACACTCAAAACTCCCCCGAATTCGCTCTTCTTGAGCTCTTTTCCTCCCCACTCTGAAAATTTCCACACGCTGAAAATTAAGCTCAGAAAAAGACTTCCAAAACTCCAAACTTTGTGCGGGCCACCGTCTACTCAACCACGTCCACATCCCCCCTCCTCCCCTTCCCAAAACTCAAACTCAAATCCTGCCTTTCAGGCAACTAATCTCTTCTATAAATCCCAGCCCCAACAATCCCCTCCCAAACCAACCACATGGCCTCTCACAGCCGCAGAAGACCAGGCTTACAAAAAGCAATGGCCACAGCAGATGCAATCTCGTCTTACTTAGCTTTGGGGCTTGCTCTGCTGATGCTAATGAGCACAATTAGGCCGCCGAGCTCTGCCGTGGAGGATCGAGAGCTCTTTCGTGGCGCCAAGCTGGGCGGGCTTCGGCCGTGCGATGAATTATATGTGGTGGGCGAAGGGGAGACTCTTCATACCATTAGTGCAAAGTGCGGAGACCCTTATATTGTTGAGCGAAATCCACATGTTAATGATCCTGATGACGTATATCCTGGTCTTGTGCTTCAGATTTTCCCTTCAGAGCCCAAGTAGGAGAAAGGAGGACGAATCTCCGATTGTTAGTGTGAAATAAATCTTCTGTATGTGGCCAGGAATCAGGAGTTAGAATACTGAAAAGGTTAAGTTGGTCAGCAGCTTTTTGTTCTGTTTCTGATAGAAGTGAAAAGGGAGAGATTAGCGTAGATCATAGTTCTTGCTGTGTTGCTACATCTGATTTGTTCTGTACGCGGCGAATTTTATCAAATACGAGATTGTAAACAATATAGTTGATTTAATACTTACATGAAGCAAAAAATGTTGAAATAAAATACAATTGTACATACATAGAGAAAAAAATTACTCCTTTTTGTCATCCTTCTTCTCTTTTTCATTTACTTTCTTCTTATCCACAACACTTTCTTTATACAACTCCTTTAGCTTGGACCATAAAATCTACTCGACCTCCTCTTTAAATGATTGTCCTTGATCATTTGGATTCATCATGATCTTGCTTGATGGATTAACTAAGGAACATAGCCTTATTAATTCAGAGTATTGCAGAGGATGTGAAGAAAAGACTAGCGATGAATTGTATTAGCTTTTACAACAAGTAGCTATACATTAAGTCAATTTTTATGCATCATATAAAGAGTGGTGTAAGGGATTCATGTAGCCAACCCCATTTGGTGGGATAAGGGCTTGTTATTGTTGTTGTTTTAGAGGGATTTTATACATTGGTGGAGGTTTTAATCACGTAGAATGGTTGGCCATTTCCTTGTGGGAGTGAATGGTACTATGAGGTGGTTATTATCTTCCTTCGAATTGATAAGCCCACGTTGGATTATTTATTTGTCTCGCAACTATTATAACCAGGTAGTGAGAGGTAACTTAGTGAATAACTCGAAAGCTTCATTACGAAATTTAATTTAACGCGATTTGATCCCATTAAATATAATATTATTTTAATGAAATTATAATCATAATGTGTTTTTATTATGAACATTGATGCATCATCAAGTAATAATTATCATCCACCATGAATCTCGAGATATTTTCTAGTAATAAACACTCTAGATTTAATTTCAGGATCATCCAGGGCCCAAATTTCAACATTTTAATAGGCAAACTGAGCGTCTCTATAAGATAAACTCAATGATACTAAAATTAGTTCAATCTAGGTTCAATCAAGTCTAGATCAAGCCAATAAGCCATAATTTGATTATTTGGATATTTAATTGAATGATCAAATGAACTCCAAATTCGACATGTTTATAGTCAAATCGAATGTCTTGAAAAAAAGAATACAATGAACTCAAGATTGCTAAATTCTGAGGTTATTAAGATATTAAATCATTAAAAAATCATCTATGATCAATAAGGATCAACTGGGATCGACTGATCGAGTGCATGGTCAGGAAAGTTTGTGCCCAAAAACTGAAATACCTCTCCAAAAGAGGCTATAAAAAGACCCTCTCTTCAATGGAGAGTGTGGAAGAAGAGGAATTCTAGAGCCCTTTCTGGAATGAAGATTTGGCAATAACTCCCGACCACCGTAGCTGTCGACCGTTATCGACCACCATCAACTACCACCGGATATCACAGCTTGTCGCCATTGACCTTCAACTATCAACAATCCTTGTTTGGAATCATGTATCCCAAATATGATTGTAATGTATAACACTTGTATTGAAGCCCGACAATAACTTTCATCCTCCTTAGTTATTGACCACATTTGATCAATGTCTATCGACCACCATCAATCATTGTCAGCCGTCACCACCTGCAATCGCCAACCTTTAGCCACCATCAACCACTGCTTATGGATGTCATAGCCATAATACAATATTTATTCTAATAGCTATATTTTCTTTACGCTGTATAAACACAAGCGCGGTGTTTACTATAAATTTGTAATCTCGTACTCTCTGAAAGAAAGGGTCCAATCACACATTATGGCCTCTATGAACAACTGACACTATTGCAGTCTCCAACTACGGGCTATGTAATAAACTAATGATATTGTAGTGACAAACTATGTCATATATGACCAACTGATAATATTGAGTCACCAACTAAAACTTACTACTATTACAACTTCCAACTACGGTCTTTATGGCTAACTGATGTTATTGTAGTTATCAACTACAGCCAATGTAGCCAACTAACGATATTGTAGTCACCAAATACAATTTATGTGGCCAATTAATGATCGATACTGTTACAACTTTTAACTGCAGCCTTTCTATGGGTTTTCCACATAAAATCATGGAGTCTCCCTAGTTAATTTTATTGTATATGTAAGTGTGCTGAATCTTCAGGCAATGATAAAACTTTAAATTATCAGTCCACCACTGCCAATTTTCTGACATGCAACAGACATGAAAGTCACGATAAATTTAGTATAACAATGAAGTTGTCTAGTTTCGTATACAAGAATGTGAAATATATTTTTTTTCATAAGACAACAAAGTCAAATGGTGTCGGTTGATGCAAATGTGAAAGCTTAACATTCAACCTTGGAGGATGATCTGGTAACCATATTTATTTCTTAACACTCTGTGAGACAAGGTTCCTTTAAGATAAGATAAATAAACTATATTTTAGTTTACCTCAAATGAAACTTTGGCCTCATTCAAGTTTGAGTTGGCATGGTCAGTGAGTGATATTTTTCTTAAATCAGTAGATTAGGATATAATGTTTTTCGAATGTTTCTAAGTAGTCTTTTGAACAAGTGGAAATCACATTTTAGTAGCAAATACATATGTTGCAATGTTGTTTCACGGAAAATGAGAGATCATTGAGGCGAGTCATGCTGTAAGTATTTAACATGATCAGCGAGATTTTTATATAATGTGGGATATTGAAGGATAGTTTAGAGGTGTTAGATGTGAGGAATTTAGAGAATGGGAGCAAGGAGAGGGTTGCGAAATGAGAAAGAGTTGAGATATATATATATATATATATATACATATGGAACTCTATTAGTTGTGGTGACAACTTGAATTCGAATGGAGTAGTTGATGATTAGTTGCTTCAGACTGAAGGAAAAGTATTTATTTTTGAATGAGTGCTAACAAAGATTGAATTTGAGAGGGACTCTATGAGTTGTGCTGAGAACTTCAATTCAAATGGAGTTGTTGATGATCAGTTGCTTCAGACTGAAGTAAAATATATATTTTTGAACGAGTGTTAACAAAGATTAGATTTTTGATTGGGGTTAACAAAGCTTTAAGATTGCATCCAAAAATATGAATGTTATCTATGTAAATGAGTAGCTTGAAGTTAATGGTAGAAAAAAAAAAGAGAAGGTTGAAAGTGCAAAATTAAATTCTTTGTTATTACAGTCATTAGAGACTGTTTTAAACACTTAATGTTGTCCTTTTTTAGTTCATAGATGGCTATTGGGTGATTGGTTGTTGAATTGGTATAGATTATAATTTTAAAAACTTGATAGGTGGAGGAAAAATCAATGATAATGAATAGGATTATGACTCACGATCATTGTGCAACCAAAATATGACAATGTTGTACATACTATATAGATTTTATGTTAGATAGCATTAGGCTATGCACTAGTTTCTCATAAGGATGTGGTGGAATTCATTCTAACATTGGCGCAATTTGTTAAATTTAACAGACTTTTATGGTTTTCTGAATGTTGGTAGAAGTATTGAGATGTAGAACAAAGAAGTGGCTAGGAGTTGTGATCGTGGAGCATAATGTTAAAGCTAAGTTTTGATTAATATTTGTTGGAGATAAATTATAAGCTTCTATTAGGAGACTATTTGACCTACATCCTTTATTTAATTTTTAAAATTTAAAATTATGTTTTTTACGAGTAATTTATATGAATTAATGGAAGATTTGTTGGCTCTATTTCATTGGACACCTTTTCCTATATCATCTCATTGAATCTCTAGTTATAGGCAATCTCTCAAAGAGAAAAATGAAGAACACACCCATCAGTTCTATAGAAAAAGATTCATCCAAAATAATCTTAAATCCAGTTATCCTACATTGAGTCTTATCAATGTCTTCTCTAACACCATCAGACAAGTATTTGGAGGAAGAAGACGAGTGTTTCAGATTTTTAACTATTTGTTGTTATTTCAATTGATTAAATAAGAATTAATTAAAATTTAACTCAATTTTAATGATAAGCGTGATTTGTGAGATATGATGATTTATATAATTAATTATATTTAATAAATTTTATAAACTACTAGTTTTTTTTTTTGGAGGGGGTGATTAATTAGGTTATCACTATCAGTTAATTATAATTTAGTTAATAAAATTTGAATGGATGAGCAGTTATGCTGATTGAATCAAGTAAATTATATATGTATATATATATAGTTCAACAAATAACTTGTTCAATACTCGATATTAGGTTCAGTAATAGGTCGTATTATATATATATATATATATATATATATATTATTTAAATGTGTAATTATTAAATTATTCTTAATTTACATATGTAGTGAAAATAATTATAAACTAATTTGTTTCGAAATCAATATAACAAAATGTTCCAAATATATAAATTTCTAAATTCTGAAACAATTTGTCAAATAATTTATAATTTTAATGCCTATCTTACCATATAATCTTTAAAATTTAACCAACATAAAATTAAAATAAATATTAGTCTAAAAAATTATTTAAATTTTATTTGATTTAAAGTCGCTGTACAAAGAAAAAACAAATGCCCAACTTGCTGCCAAACGGCCTCTCTCCTCACCATGGATTCAGCGCCCTCCTGTGACACAGCACTCTCTTTAATCAGAAATAAAAAATGTGAACATAGAAATTTGCGTTGACTTTGGTCCTGGTCGTCCCAAATGTGTTCTTGGACTTTCTCAACAAAAATTAAATGGCTGATGTGGTTAGCCGTCAGCAGTCTTGAATGGATTTTAGATTTTAAATATTCATCTGAATTATATTGTAACTATTAATTAATTAGTTAATTATATATATATATATATATATATATATTCAAATAGAAAATATATATAAAAAGAAATGGTTATGGTTAGCTGAGGGGAGCCTTTATTGCGTCGAACACCGCACATAACACCACACGTAAATTTATGTGTTGTGTCCGATATGGACCATTGAAATACATATTTTTATTTTTATTTTTTTGTGTTAAAGTGGGGAAAAAGTTTAATTTTTTGAACGGTGCAGATCGGACACCGCATGCAAATTTTGGACTTCGTAGAAGGACTCGTTAGCAAGGGACTTCGTGGGGAGATATATATATATAAAATATAATACATAAAAAATATAAGAAATTACATAAGTTCGGCAAATTGAAGAATATATACATTTTATTGTTTTAATGATTAAATATAATACTCATAATATTCGAATTAAAGTTTTAAGAGATTCTCTTACTAACTATTGGTTTTTTTAGTTCTGGAGTTTATATAATTGCTAGAACTATTAAAGCTTAATTTTAAAATATTCAGCGACTACTTTGATAATTCGGGACTAAATTTGTCTCATGTAACTAGTTGACTATTTTTTGCACTTTGCTAGAAATACAACTATATAAGATATTTTCCTCTCTTACATGTCATTAAAAAATAATTATTTATTTAAATTATGTAAAATATTTATAGGAAAATAGCCAATAAATGTTGAATATTCATATGTATTTAAACTCCTAAATTTCAATGTTTACATATATGAAAGTTTACCTTCACGATTTTTAAAGTTAAAATAGTGATATTTGTGATATTGAAAGATTTGGGTTCTTAAATGCAATCAATGAAATTTGGGAGTTAGATGTGTAAATACATGGGAATTTGATGATATGTATGTAAATGCCGCTGATTTTTAACTCAACCCATAGTTAGAATTGCACTATCTCATTGGACTTTTTTTCCTATATTATCTCATTAAATCAATAGCTACAAGGCCTCAAAAAAGAAAAAAATATTATATCAGAAGTCCTGATGCAAAAATATATCAGGAGTCCTGATGCAAAAATATATCAGGTGTCCTGATGTAAAAATACATCAGGACTACAATCACAGACTGCCACGTATACAGTTCAGCCCCACCGTGTATTAAATTAAGGGGGGAGAGGGGGGGTGAACTATACATGTGGCAAGCAGTGATTAGATTCTTGATGCATTATTGCATCAGGACTCCTGTTGTAATATTTTCTCCTCAAAGAAATAATGAACAACAAACCCATTAGTTCTGTTGAAAGTAATTTATTTGATTATTGTTAATATAAGGATTAATTAAAGAAGAATGAATTAAGATTAAAATCAATTTTAATGCTAAGCATGATTTGTGATAGATGCTGATTACATTTAATTAATCATGTGCAATAAATTTTATAGACTACTACTTAATGAATAATTAGGATATCACTCTCAATTAATTATAATTCAGTTATTAAATTTTGAATGGTTAAAAAGTTATGTTGAGGGAAGTTTTTAATATCCAATCAAATAATTATATATATATATATATATATATGTATGTATATAATAATAACTAGGTTATTACTCTCATTTAATTATATGTATGTATATATAAATGATCAGAGATTATTTTGACACTTTACTCGAAATATATGTATATATAAGATGTTGCCCTCACCCACATGCCCTAAAATATTATGAATTATTTAAAATATGTAGAATACTTCTAGTAAAATAGCATATAAATATTGAATATCCTTGTAGGGCTTAGCCTCCAAACTTTAGGAACGGGCGCTCTTGGTTTCCCTACGATCAGGGACATTTATATGCATATCACTCAATTTCTTATGTACTTAAATTTCTAAACCTCAATTTTTACATATATGCCACTTTACTTATGAATGTAAAGGGTGATTCACTTTTTTTTTTAGTTAAAATAATAATAATTTTGTTATGTGATATGAAAGTTTTGGGTAGTTTAAATGTAATCAATATATGTAATTCATAGGAATTTGGTGGTATGTGTGTAAATGCCCCTAATTTTGAATCATTAGCTTATCCCTAAGCGCAAACATTACATTCAACAAACTAAATGAGACATCAATAGTACGCAACATAGAGGCACTCCATGATAGAAATAAGAAGTCATTCGTAGTTAAAGGACACATATCATGTGTAAGTTTCTTTCAATCCTAAGATGATGGAAGGGGCTTCGATATCCATCACATGAATAAGGATAACATCAATCGCAAGATATTTAGCCTTGTGATCGTAACATTTGATAATAAGCCAGGCGTTTAGCTTGCTCTTACATTATAGGAGAGCTTGGATGGATTTATTGCTTTTCTTAATAGTTCATATTGGTCATCCGCAATAGACTCGACACATTAAAAAATCATACTCCAAATTGTAGATTCTTGAGTGCATGTTTTAAATTTTAATTACACCGGATATGGCCATCACAATATCTTAAATAAATGCTATAATAAAGTTATAAATGGAGGGTAATATAAAACCTTAAATAAAGGCTATCACAAAAGCCTGTAATGAATACTACAAAGGTCTTTAGTAAGGGTGGATTATTTAAGCTGAATGGAGAATAAGAGATGAATGAAGTAGAGATCTAAGAGAAGGAGAATCATCATCATCATCATCATTTTTCTTCATGTTCATTCATCGTCTTCACAACCGACGATTATGTTCTTTTTCAGACATTAACATAGATAAAAACAACATTTTAGTCTTTTTTTTTTTTTCTTATGAAGTATAATCTCACTCTTATGTATCTCTTTGGAAGCTAAGTGAAATATTTGATATTTATGCAGTTGTAGACAGATGAATCTCATAAAACCATACAAATTTGTATCTTATATTTGAGATCATTGAAATGTTGTTATTACATTTGTTTTGAATACTCTTCATAGATATTTGCCATAATAGCAATTTTAATTTAATTGCAATATCTAATTACTTTTTAATCTTGGCCATATATGGCACATAGAAAAAGCTTGAATTTTGTGAGCTTGTCGACAATGACATTATTTGTAATGTAGTCATGACAGAACTTGTACAAGATATTTGTTATAAAATCGATGAGCCAAATAATGAAGTATATAAAAAGAAAAAACACATATTTTATGTGGAGAATCTAAGACAAGAAAAAATCACAGGTAGATGAGGAGAATTCACTGTCATAATAAATTATAAGTGGAGAGTATCAAATATAAGTAAGAACACACATATTGCAATCTAACGGCTATTATGATTGATGAGATGAAGCAGCCGAGAAATTCAACTTGTGTGCTCAAAATGTCTTTTTATGACTTCAATATGTGCTCATAGTTTTCTTACGTGACGAGAATAACCTATAGAACTCGGATAATAAATTTTGCAAAATCTATCATGCCTTGTAGAGAATTCAATCATCCATATATAATATGAATAATTTTGATCTCCCATAAATCATTACTTCTGATATGAAGGCATATCATTAGCGTTCAGGTGAATGGACTAACTAATAAAATTAATATTCTTTATCTTAAAAGATCATAGACTTAATAATATGCATTCACATATAGGTTTTAATAAAGATTGTTGGTTGAGGTTGAGCCAAGATGGCAGCAAGAAGCCAAAAATTAAAATATGGTCAGATTAAGTTTAAAAAAGCTTCTCATTGCCCCATTCAACAGTCACCTCAATAAGACTTTTGCCCCGTATTAGCATTGCCGTT
This sequence comes from Phalaenopsis equestris, assembly GCF_001263595.1. Lineage (NCBI taxonomy): Eukaryota > Viridiplantae > Streptophyta > Magnoliopsida > Asparagales > Orchidaceae > Phalaenopsis > Phalaenopsis equestris. The sequence goes on from NW_018164495.1 coordinate 1,134,530, forward strand.
TAACGAAGTTTTTTTAAAAGTCGTGTCCATAGAATGAATAATCTCTAACGACAGATAAAATTAGATAGAGTCATCTTAGATGGTTTGCTCACATTAAACATCGACCATCTGATGATCTGATTAAAAGAGTAGATATTTTAGATTCGACTTCTGTTAAGAAAGACAGAGATAGCCTATGATGACTTGGGCATGTGATATAAAAAATGATCTTAATTTATTAAAATTAAAAAAAAAATAAGCACTAAATAGGATGTAATGGAGAAAAATGATTTATGTAGCCGACCCCACTTAGCGGAATAAAGGTTTTGGTGTTTTTGTTTAAATAATAAGGCGTACTGAGAAATTCAAAAACTTTTGGAATGTAAATCATAACACATAGTCTCCATGACAATGTCTATGGCCCATAAAGGAACACTTAATAAATTGAACTGATAATTTATGAAGCTTTTGAGTTTAAAAAAAACATAGCTAAATGTATGCAAATCACTAATTAGATGATAAATTCCAAGAAATAATCTATCAACAAAACCTTGGTGGAATAGAAGTTTATAACAATAGGGTTAGAATAACATCTAGGAGATGGTGCTTTTCCCATTTAGTAAAACCATGTTGTTGAGATATAAAAGAAATGGTCGCTGAGCAAAAATTATTCCCTCATTTTGAAGGGTCATAAAATCACCTCCAAAGTGGGATCTTATGCTTCAATGTGGGTGAGAATCAAGTTTCCACATACATAACAAATTTTGAAAAATAAATGATACTCGGTATACATGTTGTAATCAACAATGAATGTTACACAATGCTTATACTTTGCATGAGATTATTAGGAGTGACATCCCAAGGATCACTATGAATTAAATAAAAAATCTTTCAACATGACTATCATGTGATAGAAAAGAAAGACTTATGTTATTTTTGAATTTGAACCAGAGTTTATCAAGTGAAGTAAAATAGTATAATTTGGGTAACCCCATTATTTGTCATAGATTATTAAGCTGATTTACTATCATACAAGATGATGGGAACTCAAAAATGAAAAGATGCAAATAATAATAATAATCATCATCACCGTCATCATCATCACCATCATCCAATTTTAGGCCTCCAAATAAGTAAATTCCACTTCGGTTTATAATGCACAATGAAACCAACTCGAAAAATTAAGCAACATAGTTATTATCAATCATTTTTTGGTAGAGATAAGATGAGCAAAAGGCTTATGAGATATATAAACATTTTCTTGGAAACATTATTAGCCCCGGTAGTATTAATAAAAGAGTGACTATCAATGAATAGATAATAATAAATGATTGTACTAGAGGACAATGGTTATACTATAGGTTTAATCATTTAAGGCGTGAACTGCATTACCAACCTTTTGTTAATTAATAGTCCACAAACCTAGAAAAAGAAAGTGTATCGTGTATGTATTCAAAAGATTATACAATTGGAAAGGTGACAATTGCCCAATTCTAGATTGATGTCTAAATTGTTGAATTGATCAAACCCGAAAAGCCTATGACACTATCAGTTGGGATTTTATATTTAACAATTTCAAGGCTAGGGGATTCAAAAAGGATTTTTGTGATTTGATAGGGAGATGGCTGGCGGGCAATAAATATATCATATTACTAAATGACACTTCATTTTGTTTCTTCTCGACTACCAGAAGCATCAAACAAGAAGATCTCTTATCCCCAACTACCTTCATTTTAGCATTTGATTATTTCTCTAGGATGGTCAACAAACTACATAAGCAGTTTCCTAATGTGCATTATAAACATAAATCTAAGGTTATGGTGAACCATTTGACTTACGCTGATGATGTGATTCTTTTCTCTAATGTAGGAAAAATTGCTATCAAGAAACTTTGTGAGATTCTGGAGGCTTTCCAAAAGGTTTCTGGGTTTAGGGTTGGGGGGGGTATTTCAAAAGTTACAAAATTGATATTTTAGAAAGGGCAAATTACCCTCTCATATAAGTAAAAACCTAAATTTGATAAGGACAATTGCCCACTAGATCCTACCCGGCCCTGGCTTTAATTCTTATTAATTTAGACATCTTATGAGCAATAATTGATTTTCCCGTAGTTATTATAGCAATAGCCTGATCAGATATGGCCGCTTATTTAGATTTTGATTTTCAACTATGAGGATGGGTATGACATTTCCTCGATCACAATTCCTAGTTTCTAACAATAAGTGCAAAGTGGAACGAAAATGTTTGCAGCATTTATAATTAAAGAATTGTGCATATTGCATATCTTTTACTTCAATTTTTCCATTGGTTGAATGTGCAGCCACATTCTCTTGCATTTTATGCTATTGAAAATTAGATATTGCGCTACTCAAAATAATTCTTTAAAAAAAAGTATGCAAAAGGGAAAATAATCACATTTCATCAAATTGAAGCAGTATGTCACCTTCCAAAAGAGCTCTTAGGAGTAGTGGGCAGCCCAAGACTTAAATACTGCTTTTTGGCCCTACACCTAACCGATGTGGGACTTTTTGTCTGTGAATTCTCCTCCTCCTCCACCCAATCACGTGACGCCCTCGTCACGCCCTCGTCACAGATCGACTCCACTGGGGGTCCCACTGGGGGTCCCACTGGACTATGAAGAGTCCACACACCTGACAGACAGTAATCTGCTCTGATACCACTTGTCACCTCCCAAAAGAGCTCTTAGGGGTAGTGACAGCCCTTGACTTAAATACTGTTTTTCGGCCCTACACCTAGCCGATGTGGAATTTTTTGTCTGTGACAGGTAGCTTCAAATTCACAACAAAGTTTCATAAAAAATGGATCTCTTTCATATTGTTCAAGAAACCCTTGAACCACTAAAAGAGAATTAGGTGTACTTTATTATAGATTATATCAACTAATTCAACATATAAATCTACTAGTGCAGAGAATAATCTTGAATTGAAAAATCTTTATGAGCATAACTAGTTCCCATTTTCTAATTAAAAATATGTGCGACTCCTGATCATAAAACTTTCGTTAGTATTCTCATATCTCTTTAGCATACTTATAAAGCCTAAGATTGAGAGCAATCACTTGATTAATGGAACCTAAGATCCAAGTCATGAAGCTCGAATCTTTACTTTGCCAATAAGCTAATTTAGACATTCAAAAAGTGCAGTGTGATCACTCCTCTCAATGTGTCCCCATAACATTTTTTCGATAACAAATAATTAAAAATAAATTTAGAGGTAAAATAATTTTGTTCTACAAGTTAACATCAAAATTATCCAAACTATTAGTTGAGATAGTCAACATAGTTGGTATGACGTGATAAATCCTCACCAACGAGGTGAAGCGAGAACATGATATCTGAACTAAACAGGCCAAGCATAATTGTTAGACAAAGAGGTGGATTAAGAAATGGAGCAAACGAAGCAGCACACAAGCAAATAGATCCGTGCTTTCTAACAAATAATAGGCAGACAAATCATGGTTTGGCGGAGAGCTGAGTGATCCAGCCAAGTGAGCCAAGCAAAATTGCAGGCGAAGAAACTGCAATAGCTCCTAAGCTGAGTGAGACAACGAGCAAAGAACCTCACAAAAGAAAGAGATTAGCAAAAATAGCTATCATATTAAAGAGGAGCTCAAATAGGTTTCTCCTGAAGGAAGTTCTATTCTTTATATAGAGAAGAATAGATATCATACAGCATAATGACACAATGAATGAGTAATTAACTAGATTAGATTAGTACACACATAAACATATATATATATATCCCTCAGCCACCCTCATGTGTCTAACCACTCGATCCCGTGTTGCAAGGCAGATGCAATTAGGCGGGCTCAAACCTGTAACCCGAGAGGACTTAAAACTGACTTCTCAGATGTCAGCCAAAGAATCACGGCGAGCAGCACACACAATAATATATAAGTCAAGCATAAGGATAAACAGGCATTCAGAAAAACATTTTTTTCACTATCAGAGCATAAGAAACAAGCAATAAGTCAAGCATATCTGCAAGTTCTCGGTACAACTTTGAAGAAGACGGTATACTACAAAAGCTTCAAGCACCATCAAGCCATTGAAAAAATTAAAAGAAGCTATGTTGAATCGTATAAATTAGTATTACATCTTAAATCACACAAAATAACCACAAAAGAATAAAAAAGATAACGACCTAAGCAGCTTAGAATCACAATCTCATCGCTTGTGATCTTCAAAAGGGCCTCCAGAAAATCTCGAAAGCAAAGATGAAAAATCAGAAGGAAAATAACAGCATGTAGATTATAATCCGGTCATTTGATACAAACTTGAATAACAAGCATCCATGTAAATGTTCAAACACAATTGACCTGGATCTATCCAACAAATAGTTAAATTTTCCACGAGCCTACAAAATCCCAGGGTATCGAAAAGGTGACAATTTAAACTAATAGAAGTTCTGAAATATATGTATTTGCCTACCCAGATCATAGATCTAATTCTATAAACTTTATTCAATAGCATAAACAATCATCTCAATGCTCACGAGGAAAAAAATTCTTGAACAAATAATGAGCATTACGACCAAAAAAGGAATCTTTTACAAATATTTCAAACAAAAACGAAATCAAAGCAACATAGACTTAAGGGAAAAAAAAAAAGATACCTGAAAAAATCATACATACATACCACAATCAAGCTTCTGTCCACCATTACAAATCAGCCCCAACCTTCGGAAATATTGCAGAAAAATTAGGCAACTTGTCAACATGCTTTAGGGCATGTTCTGCAATTTGCCTTGTCCGGTAGTCCCCATGTCGAAAAGCTTCAACCAGAGCTGTCCCCACATTCTGATCTGCTGAAATCTCATAAGCTATATCCTCCGTCCTTAGAATCCTCTCCACAGCCCACACAGCTCGCTGCCTGAGAAGATCGGTCCTATTTTCTAGTAGGACCACAAGTATTGGTTTAATTCCCTCAGCTTCGCAAAGAACAAGTACACCTTGCTCGATATCCACCCCATCCTCCAACAGAGTACATAGTGCTGCTAGCGAAGCCTCCACCACCTTCTCATTATTGTGGTCCAGACAAGCGACCAATTTCTCAACCCCATTCCCTTCCAGTAAACAGAAACTCTCCTTTATAGAACAGCGCCCATGGTGAACCTGGCACAAGCCAGTCACAACTGGCTCTTTACTGAAACAAGAGAATACAGAAGCACAGAGCCCTGGATCTAGAGACTCGGGTACTTTTGTCAAATGTTTCGACTGCTTTGAAAGATTCTCCAATGCCATAGCAGAAACCATCTGCACTATATCCATCCCATTAGGTTGAAGAAGATCTATGAAAAGAGCTGCAAGATTTTCTTCCTGGGCAAGGCCTATAATTCCAGTTTCATTCTCCATTAGAAATGTAAGCCTGGAGAGGACCCTAACTAGCCCTTCAAAATAAGGAGTGACAAACCTTCCTCCTCGAATGCCTCCTTCTCTAATCTTCATAACTTTAGAATAGATAATTGGAAAAGCCTCTTCAGCAAGAAGCCGCCCTGTCAGTCCTGAATATCTCTCAGCAAGTTCAGCTAAGAGCCCGGTTGCAGCTGCCTGTTCTTCTGTAATCCCATTGTTTTCTGATATAACTCTAATCAGGCAACCAAGCTGACCGGCAGTGCCCAGCAGAGCATCTGAAAGTTCCTGAACCATGTAAGGAGAGAGATTATGCAACAACTTTATTGAAGCCATGCGAATATCCCTCTGAGGAGCTTCAATAAACTGAATGAGACTGATGGTAGCACCAGAGCTTTTGATGGCAGAAACAATTTTTAAGACAGTTCTGGAAGAGCTTGTGAGCCCAACAAGAACCTGCAGGAGCTGGCATTGAATGGCAGGACCGGTGTTGCTGATAAGATGAAGAAGATTGTGGACAATATCCTCGGAGACTAGAGTTTGTTGGCCTTGATCAAGTGGAGTGGATTCAAAACAAGCACCTGATGCAACAATGTTTGCGAGTACGGTAGCAGATACCTCTTTTAACCTCATTGGAAGTTGATTAATTCCAACGGTAAAGAGGTCCTTTACTAGAGGAGGTAGGATACCAGCCTGGATAAGTATCTTAGCACTTGCCTCATGTGACGAGATCTGATTTAGTGCCTTGAGCGCAGCCTCTCTGGCTTGCTTACTCCCACAATTCATGATGTCAACAAGAGCAGAACCAGCAGTTTCGGCGACAAAGACTTTGACATCATTGCTTAAAACAAGTTCGCCCAAGAATTCTACCATGGATAGCTGCGTCTCAGGCGAACCTACAACCCAGACCAAAATTTTATTAAAAAGAAAAAGAGTATATTGAATTTTATTGTGAATTGTAAATAGTTTTGATCCTATTTGTAAATAGGAAATATATAAAAAATTTAAGAATTTATTTGTAAAGAAAGTTGTAAGGCTCTATATAAGCCCAAGTCTTTAATGATTGAATATGATTTTTAGAGCAATTATTTCTATTTGGTATCAGAACCAAACCATAGCCAAGTTTCGGGGATCCTTCTGCGTCGTGCTTCCATCATTGCTCAAGCAGGGAGGACAGACGACGAGAAAGACGGGATCTTCACGGTCCTTATGCGCTGCGATCCTGTCATTGCTTCCCTCGCTAGCTGCATCCTGCAGCTTTGTGGGTTGTTGCTAACCGGTGCATGCAGGGAGGTGAGAGCAGCTTTGAAAGAAGGGAGTTCCGGATGCCTTTGCGCTGTGTGATCCCGTGCAGAAATCCCATTGGTGCTCTTACTGAGCGCAGGAGCAGAAGAAGGGAGTTCTAGAGGTCTTTGCGCATGCCGTGCAGCGATCCTATTGTTGCACTTCCCGAGCGCAGAAGAGCTCTAACAAACCCTATGGTTGCTTTCCAGTAAGCCCTAATTGTGACAACTGGGAGCTTCGAAGGACTTCGTACACAATGAATCCTTTGTTTGTTACAAAGCAGAGGAGAAGTACAGGCTCCTGCATGCGTAGGAGCAGGAAGGTTCAAGCAGCTTAACATGACAGAATTGGCAAGGGCTTCGCATCGCGCATACAAAATAAAGAATAGTTAAATTGAGTTTAATCATAATGATGAGATAGATCAAGATTGGTTTAGGAAGAGAAAGGAAGTCATGTGTGATCTAGACTTGGTTACTTGTGATTAAGAATATCAGGAGAGGGAGATAATGTAAGAGGTAAGAGATTGGAGCTTCTCGGGAATATAGATACGGCAGTTCTGAAGTTATTGGTCGAGCTCATACAAGAAGCTAGCCTCTTGAAGGGAGCCACTAACTCAGCACGTGCTCTGACTCTAGTGAAGCTGAATCTCCCTCCTGTGTATCTGAAGCTTGATAGACCGGTCATATATCTAAGTTGGTCACGTCGTATCGAGGATGCTCTAGTAGGAAAAAAACTGGAGGGATAACTGACGAGAGTCAAGGCTGAACCAGGAGGCGATAGTGTCGAGGGAGATGAGTGGAGAACTGCACATGCTTTACTTTACACTTGGCTTCTCAACTCGATGGTTCCATTAATTTTCTCATTAGTGAATGGCATTCAAAAGGTAAAGGACATCTAGGCAAAGCTGAAAAGGACATATGTTGGGACTAAGAACTACATGAACGTGACATAGATGTAGGCTGTCAAAACGGCTCGTTGCTTGCAAACAGCTCTTCAACTCATTAAGTAGCTTGTATTCAAATAGTTCGTCAAGCAAACGAGTCGAACACGAATAATTTTTTTGCACTCGATATATAAATGAGCCGACACAAACAAAATTTTGTCCGTTCGTGTTCGATTCGTTTGGCTGGAAATAATATTATATATATATATATATATAATATTATATTTAAATATTAAATTGACTACAAGGCTACACGAATTTATAATCAAATAAAATTATTAATTATGAAAATAGAATAAATATATATTAAATTCTATTTAAATGAATATTTTAATATTAATGATAAGATTTAAATCTCGTCCTTACCTATAACATTTTAGGCTGTGTGACTTAGGTTATCAAAATGACTCGTTGTTCGAGAACAGTTCGTGTTCAACTCATTAAGCAGACAAGCCAAAAACATATTTTTTTAGCTCGACATATAAACGAGTCAAACACGAGCAATGGTACTTTTTAATGAGCTGAATGCGAACCGAGCTTGGGCTCTATCAAGCTCTGCTTATTTACACCCCTACATAGAGGTAGTAGTACAGAGTGATAGATCGATTCAGAAGTACTTAGAGCTAGAAAAGTTGTCGTAAAATCTTGATTACTTCTCACCTATGTCGAGCTATGGTGACTAGGGGTGTAAGAAGGGGGAAACCTTTGCACATACGAGAATTATGCAGTTTTTGACTTATTTGAACTTGACCTTTGACCCGAGGAGATCGATCCTCCTACCTCAGGCAACGATTCCTTCACCGGATGAGGACATTGCCGCTATGATACAGGAGAAGAGTCGAATGAGACTATATTTTGAGCCAAGTGGACTTCCAGATACACGATCAGCTTTGGCTACCTCAAGCTCAAGTATGACAGGTGCTCAGGAGGAGACCCGCAGGTGCTACAATTATAGAGAAGTGGGACACCTGAGCAAGGCTTATCTAAAGCCACCCATAGAGAGAGAGTATGGTGGAAGTGGATAGTCTAGAGGTTGTAATCATAATCGTGGGGGTTAAAGAAGTGGAAGAGGGGGCTACCGACAAATCTGATGGTAGTAGAGAACGACAGAGAGATTGGGGTGGTCTTTATAGATGAGGATCATGATTTCTTGAAGATGTTGAAGAGAAAGCAGAGAGCGACAGATGATGTGACGAATGATGCATACACCTTATCATCATACAAGAGGAACACTATTACTTATGCTCACTCAACCAAAGATACTCATCATACACATGCTCTTGTCTCTATATCCACCATAAGATCACCAGAATGATAGTAGATTTTGGTCCATCTTGACATGTGATAGGTGTCGCAAGTGAGTTCTTTTCATAAACTCAACTAGCAGTTTCAAAGAGCATTCAGACCCCTGATGGTATAACACGGCCTGTGGCCGACAAAGGTACAGTGAGGTACCAATTCTATGATTATGTACAATATTTTGCATGCTCAATTCCTCTCTAGAATCTTTTATCCATTAGTATCATAATACTACAACTAAAATATATTGTTTCAATTGATATTTTTAATGTGATCTTTCAAAAAAAAAGGGGAGTAGCCAGAGACTTGAGACTAGCGTGCGTCATAGTGGACTCCAGTACTTGGATAAAGAGGGGATGAACTCAAGCTTAACATCCATGGTAGAGAGTGCTGGACTAGGAGGATCTGAGAGAAGTGTGGAGGATGTGTTGTTGATACATCACAAGCGTATAAGACACTCTTCATTTGGTCTATTGAGTCATTTGTATTTATCTTTGTATGAAAAGGCAAAAAAACAAAAATTTGTGTGTGATTCTCATGTGTTTGGTAAGCATATCAGGAGCTCTTAAGTTAGTTCAAGTAATAGGAATTCTTGTACTTTTGATTTGGCGCATTTAGATGTATGGGACCTTCTACAACTTCGATGAATGGTCACAAATATTTTGTGGCTTTCATTGATTTTTTTTCTCGTCTTACTTAGTTAAATTTGATGAGAAACAAAACTAATTGCATGTTTTTAGAACTTTCATAGGGCAATTCAAACTCAATAGAACATAGTAGAGAAAGTATTGTGGTCTGATAATAGTAAAGGACATACCAACAACACATTTGAGGAGTACATGTCAGCTCAAGGAATGCGGCATCAAACCACATGTCCATACACACCGACACAAAATGAAGTAGCAGAGAAGAAGAATCGATGCATTCTAGAGGTAGCCAAAAAAATGATGATCTTGATGAATGTCCTAAAGCACTTATGGGGCAAGTTGTTTTGACAGTCATTTAATTGATCAACAAAATGCCCTCAAGAGTGTTGGAGTGACAATCTCCACGTGAGTTGTTGAAAGAAGATAATGGTGGGATCCTCCCATTGAAGGCATTTAGTTGTGTATGTTTTGTGAAAGATAATCAACCATCAATAGGGAAGTTGGATCCCGAAGCTGTGAAATGTTTTCTGTGGGTTATTTTGCTACTCATAAGAAGTATGTTTGTTAAGTTCAATAGAGAAGCGAATATTTGTGAGTATGTACGTAATTTTTAGAGCACTCAAACCATACTACACCTTAAAGGTGACATCGCCTTTGATGACTTGTCAAATAATGGAGTTATAAGACGAGAGGGGAATAGTAGTGATGATTAGGGGTGTAAACGAGCCGAGCTTGATTAAGCCCATGCTCTGTTTGTGTTCGGCTTTAATAAAAAATACCAAAGTTCGTGTTTGACTCGTTTATATATCAAGCTCAAAATAAATTTTTATGTTCAGCTCGTTTGCTTAGCAAGTCGAACACGAATTGTTCGCGAACAACGAACCATTTTGATAACCTAAGTCACACAGCCAAAGATTTTAGAGGTAAGGGCGAGATTTAAATATAATTATTTATATTAAAATATTAATTTAGATAGAAATTCAAATATAATTATTTTATTTTCATAATTAATAAATTTAATTGATTATAAATCTCTATAACTTTATAGTTAATTAAATTATTTAAAAATAATATTCATCAATTATATATGTATGTATATATATATAATTATAATTATTTCGAGCCAAAACGAGTCAAACATGAATGAACAAAACTTTGTTTGTGTTCGACTCGTTTATATATCAAGTGCACAAAATTCATTCGTGTTTGGCTCGTTTGTTTAGCAAAAGAATCGAACACGAGCTGCTTATCGAGCCGAAGATAAATCTTTTGCGAGCAACGAGCCGATTTCACAGCCCTAGTGATGGTGAGAAATTGGTAGATGTGGGAACGATTCCTTATCCCATAATGTGAGGAGGATCAACTGAGAAAGAGCCAAAAAATGAGAAAAATGAGTCTGAATGTGGTAGGATTCAAGTTCAAGGGAAGCTGAGGGAGTACACAAGGAGGCAAAAATGAGAAAACAATGGTTGTCGTATCACTCGTGCCAACAAGTCTCATGTCATAGTCCATCCTGACTCTTGAGACACCTACACCATCCACCTCGTAATTCGATTATAGAGATGATATGATTCCTCTCCTTTCTCCTCCCACTCCCATGACTTTAAGGAGAACCTCTCGCAGCAAAGCGGGCCATCCTCCTGGCCTCCTGATCGTTTTGGTTTCTCAAATAACATTGTCCAGTTTGTCTAATACTCTAACATGTCATCTTTACACGAACATCTTTGGACAATCTGTCTATTCTCAAGTATTGACAGATAGCTAAGAATAATCCAAAGTGAAAGGCTGTCATGCTGGAGGAACTTGGTGCTCTCAATAAGAACAGAACATGGGAGCTCGCGTTGCTACTAGAAAAAAAAAACAGTCAAATGCAAATGGGTCTTCATAGTAAAACAGACCTAAGAAGGAAAGATTGATCGCTACAAAGAATGGTTGGTGACGAAAAAGTATAGTCAGACGTATGACATCGACTATAATGAGACATTTGCACTAATGACAAAGATGATCACAATCATAATACTCATCTCTCGAGCTGTGAATAGTGGATGGAGGTTACATCAACTGGAAGAATGTGTTTCTTCATAAGGATCTGCTAGATCAGGTGTACATGGAGCTGCCCAAGGCTTTGACACAAACTAAATAGCAGGCAAGTTATGAAGATTAAGGAAGTCATTGTACGGTTGGAAACAGTCTCCTTAAGCTTGGTTTGTCAGGTTCAGGAGAGCAATGATAGGCATGGGCTATCAGCAAATCAATGTCGACCACACAGTGTTCTTTCGACGACATGGAGGTCACATTACTATCCTTGCAATGTATGTGGATGATATGATTGTCACTGTTATGATAAGGGAGAGATTGCTCAGTTGAAGTCAAGTTTGAGCAAAGAGTTTGAGGTGAAGGATCTAAGACAGCTTAGAAACTTCATGAGGATTGAGGTGGCTCATGGACCAAAGGGGATTATCTATCTCAGAAGAAGTATGTGCTAGGCTTGCTCGCAGAGGCGGATATGTTGGAATGCAAGCCTGCAATTTTACCAATTGATCAGAAGAGAAAGTTGAGAGCATCGGCAGGAGAGCTAGTTGATCTTGAGAGGTACCAGAGATCGGTAGGTTGTCTCATCTATCTAAGTCACACTCGTCCCGACATGTTATTTGTAGAAAGTTGAGAGCATCGGCAGGAGAGCTAGTTGATCTTGAGAGGTACCAGAGGTTGATAGGTCTTCTCATCTATCTAAATCACACTCGTCCTGACATGTTATTTGTAATAAGTGCGGTGAGTCGCTACATGCATGATTAGAGCAAGAGTCACGTGGATGCAGTGTAACAAATTCTAAGGTACCTGAAGAGTGCACGAGGGAATAGGTTGATCTTCAGGAAAAAAATGAGCATTTAGGCATTGAGGGCTGCTATGACTATGATCGGGTTAGCTATGCTGATGACAGGAGGTCCACATCATGATACTACATGTTCGGGGGGGCAATTTGGTCCCTTGGAAGAGCAAGAAGTAGTCGATAGTTGTGAGGTCAACGACAGAGGCAGAGTACAGGGTCATGGACTTAGAAGTTGTTGGGAAGTTATGGTTGAGAGCTCTATTGGTAAGTGCTCAAGGTGAACCAAGGAGTTCAAATGAAGTTGTAGTGTGACAGAACCAAGCATGTGGAGATTGATAGATTCTTCATCAAGGAAAAGCTGAAAAGTTGACTAAAAGAGAGTTAGGTAGCTACTAGAGAGCAAATAGTTGACTGCCTCACCAAGGGACTTAGCTAATTAGATCTAAGTTGTGTGACAAGATGGCCTTAGTGGATATCTTTTGCCCATCTTGAGGGAAAGTGTTGAGAATTCTACACAGTTTAGGGCTCTCTTTATAAATAGGAATTATAGAAGAATTCTAGGGCTTTATTTGTAAGGAAAATTGTAAGGCTCTATATAATCCCAAGTCCTTAATGAATAGATGTGATTTTTAGTGCAATTATGATGCCTTCGACAAACAAACAAAAAAATTTTAAATAATTTAACAGAAAAAAAAAAGATAAAATCATCAGGAAAAAAGAAGAAAAGAAAAGTTACTGTTTCAGGTAAAACTGTTATATGTAGAACTGAAGTATAAATCAGAAAACTTGGTAGAATGACATACAAGCAAGTAGGAACAACCTTTAAGTAGAAGTGTAAGAAGAGGTCTTAGTCTTCCATTTTCAGCCATTTGCCTAACATTCTTCTCATTTTTCTCCAAATTTTCCAATGTCTTTTCAGCTTTCTCAACAATTAAGACATTTTCTGATTCACTACTTGATAGCCCGACCAATATAAGTATAGCCCCATTGACTCCACTAATACTTTCACAAAGAGATTCAGATTTTGAAAGCTCATACAACAAAGACAATGCTTCTTCTCTCTCCTGGGAGTGATCATGTAACAGAAACTTCACAATTGTTCGAACAGTATCCTCAGCAGCCATAACTTGCTGGAGTTTAATAAAAATTAGTTTTTATATCAGAGTGAAACTACTCAAATATCCACAAAAAATTACTAGCGAACCTTTAGACCACCTTATTGTCATCATTATCTTCAACAGCTATATAGAGAGTGTGCAGAGCCTTGCAACGCACTTTTCTGCTGCTACTCTTTAACATATTAGAAATCAATGGTATTAACTCGGCCTTTCGAACGGCATGCTTGTTTGTCCAACTTTTATTGCAAATATTCACAACATAATCCATCGCTTGTAAAGTATTGCTTTCTGAGGCACCAGGACCCAGAGATCTACAAGCATTATCAAGCTGAGAAGCTTCATTTCTTTTTGTCCATTCCTCAATGGTATGCCTCAGGGCAATGCTGGGATTGAGATCAGTGTTACTCAGCTCTTTTAAGGTCAGTGGGCAAACAGGTCTCTGCCCACTGCACCTGCACTCCTTAAACCACTTTTCAATTGCCTCTCTCTCAAAAGTTTGCCCATTTTCAATGGAGACAGGATCCCGCATTACTTGTTTTGTCAATGGGCAGACAAATGATTCATAAAGAGGCTCAATGTGAAGCTTTTCGTGATAGCTCTCATCAGAGTGTCTACTGGAATCATAGCTTCTTCTATTGGAATCATAGCTTCCATCCCACTTTTCTGCCATTACCTAGAAGTGTGAAATGTAGATGTGCCTGCAACAAAATACAAGTTATCGTTTGTTTCAGGACGTATTATTGCACAAAAGATGTAAGTCATGAGAAAAACACTATCGTTTAAATTGAAGATTGAAATTGTGACAATAATAATGGCAGATGAGAAAATATTGGAGCACTAAGTGAGAGTTATAGAGAATCTTATCTTGGGTACAGCCGGCAGCATGCATGACTAAAGCAACATGTTTGGATCGAATTTTAGGAAGCAGATTGCCCAAAGATGAAGAATAGAGAGCAATTCGAATCAATTTCATGAAATAAATGCCATAAAACCAACATTTCCCGTATATTCTTTGAGTTTTAGCACCAAAAATTGATATTTCAAATGATTAAATTCATTGCATGGATGAAATAAAAGACAAACAAGCAGCTGAGGAGAGCCATCATCAGACCTTCATAAAACAAAAGCAAATAAAAATATCATAAATCATAAGCCAAATATTACATTTTGAGTTATTTTGATCTAGTTAAGCTTAACTTGAGATCAAATCCAAAGAGAAATTTTCTAAGACTTTAACTAGTGAATGGCTTGCTGGTTCCAATCAAATCTCAACTCAAAACCAATCTAATTTCTTCATTGACCATCGATATTTAAGCTAAATTAGAAAGCCTAACTATAGATATTGTGAATCCCTTTGCAACAGAATAAAGAATTAAATTTAAAAAAATTATCAAGCATAGACATATGAACTCTTTTGTCAATTTTTTCCAACAAAAAGCCAACCTTCATCCAATGATACAAATCATGTTTGTAACTCTAGTGCATCTAGCCTTTGGTTTTCTTAGGGATGTGGTGGATATACTCATTTTTTAGGCAACTTCCGCTGTCCTTTCATCATACTTGAACCTGACGGCCACACTCTAGCTTCTAGCAGAAAGTATTTCTTGGCAAAAAAAATTAATGAAGGTCATCTCTCCCTTTAGCGAGGAACAAATACAACATATGAATTACATTTTTCAACTGAGTTGAAGTCGTCACGGAAACAAAAAAGAATTCAAAGCTAAATATGTCTCATTATAGTTTTTGTTGTTTTATTCTAAGAAAAAAAAATTGATTAAATTAGGAGTTTGATAATTGTAGCGAGTTTTTTTTTTTCATATAATAAGATTCAATTTATTCATCTTATTTTGGGGCTCTGCCAAGTTAGAAATAAAGGCCTATATTTTGGACTCTTGTAGAAGATCAAGAAAAAAAATTGGATCGTACAAATTACTGAAAGAATCAAACAAACGAAAAAGGCAGAGATGTTTCCCTGTGCCAAGTTTTATGGAGCACGTCACGTAGTTTGGCAGATAGGGTAAGCTGGTTAGCATGCATTACAAGATTCGCATTAATAAGAATTTCTTAAAAGAAGATGGACCATTATGACAAATGCACACTTTCATGACAATTTTTTTTTAATCGTAATCTTGGCCCATTACTCCAATAAAATTCAAATTAAAATGAAGCAATCTAAGTTTAATTCAAAGAAATGGGAGCCGGAGAATGTGGAGAAAGAATAAAAAAAGGATTTAGGATAGCAAACGTCAATGCATGACTCGAAATTTGGGAGTAGAGAACAAGTAACCTCCTCCAGCAGGAAATCCTCTTTGCAGATCCTTGTAAAGATCAAACAGCGTGGCTAATGGGTATGACAATTGAAGTGAAGAAGAAAAAATTAGATGCTTCTACAACAGAAAGCAATGCAGTTGAAAGATCCTGTCAACAACCTTATTAAATAATAATACACCAGAAGTTGAACAATTTAAACAATTTTAGAATCTCCAAATCACCATGATTTTCCATGAAACAACATTGCCTTAGTATTTATATGTTTTTTCCCTTCAGTTTCAGGTTTCTTCTAAAGGGATTTGAAATTAATAGTAATATTTTTCTCTACCAAATCTATCATGCTTCTAACTAATAAGAAGAAATGACATTGCAAAGATAATAAAATTATGAACAAATATCTTGCCACAACATATGAATGCGTAACATTCATATAAAGCTTAAAAATGGTATAATATTACAATAGTTAAATGTTTTTCCATATCCTTTATTAGCAAAATAAGATAAGAAATATTGAATTGACCTGAAAACATCACATCAATGGAAAAAGGATGATGAAAGTATTTCTTCCAAATGGGCTCAAAGAAAGTAACCAACTGGCATGATACTCCTCAAATCAAGGGTAAAACAGCATGTTCAAGATACATTGTCAATCAGCAGGATGTTTTCACAGCTTTCCTGCTCATTAGAAAAAGTTTTTTTCTCAAAAAAAAGGGGGAAAAAATAAACAGAAAATAATAATAGCCGCTCAATTCAGGAGATCGAGTATCTGTAATGAAAAAAGTAAAAGAGGAAATTAAATGATATCACCTCAATGTTGGTGATAAGAAAACTATTCACCAAACTCTGAGTGATTTCATCAGAATAAGATAGAGGACAGTAGTAAGCACCCAAATATCCCGCAAACCTAACAAACCAGTTGTAGCCAATTGACCACAATAGTTTCAATTTAATGAAAGGCAGGCCTCTGCAAGATATCGACTCTAGCGATTTTCATCATGTGCATTAAATATAAGTTTCACGCGCCAGAACATAGTTAACAGTCGGCCAATCTGGATAAGTTATCAAGTGAATTTTTCATTCACCAGAATGGTTTGTTTCAATTCAAAACTACATTCCTAAAACAATCCGATGAACCGAGATTATCTCAAAAAGATAAAACTAAAAATCAAACAAAATTATATGGCTAAGCAAATTCCAGCAACCACAACCCATCTCTCCCACATGTACACATCTTCTCCTAACAATTACATCAAAACAGGGGCACGGGTAAAACACTGCAAAGATAAATCCACTAAAATTATAAAGTGTGTGGTTGCTTCTCCTCGTGATGAATGCCCTAATCACCCAAAATGACACAATTCATATCGGTATCCATCTCGTAATTCTAGAGCTGACCTGCCCTAATAGTACCGTGTAAAATTTCTTCAACAAAAGCCAACAGTAAAGTAGAACAAATGATGGGAACGAATCATGAGCCAACAAAATCAAGAAGAACAAATGGACGATTCTTAGCTCACCGCTTACAAGCTCCCTCGATGGCCCTTTCAATGCCCTGGCAACGACAGCTTCAATCCCAACATGGTACCGGAGCAGTAAGGAACACCGAGGAAGGGATTTAACAAGACGAAGCTATTGAAATTATTTAGCCGCTTGGGTCAGAGGCGCGGTCGACGAAGCAAACCATCCAGCAGCCCGGCTGAAGAGAAAAGTATATGCGTACAAAAGCATAAGAAGTTTTATGTGGATGATTCGATCTACCGTTAAAACTCCCGAACGCAGATTTGGACCGCCGGCCGGCCGACATCGCTGCTTGGATTCCCGGTTGACTGGTAGGAAAAGATCGAGATTCCATGCGGGCAATCGTCCGCATTAGGGTAACCCGGTAAGAAACCGATTTCCGAGTAAAAAGTCCGGCTATACGAGAAGTCATAAAAAAAAAAAAATCATAATGGTTTGCTAAAATTGTCGTTATAAATAGGCTCTAATTATTCACCAAATTTCCGGTCTTAAAAAATTATAAATAAGTTCTCATTATTCACTTAAAAGGAGGGATAAGAAGATAAATGAGTGACTTGCTAAAACTTTACTCTAGAAGTCTCGAAAGTTATCCAAGTCTGCGAAGTTATCTTTGATCACTAGAGTTCATTGTTGATTATCATATTTTGTTTTTAATAACAAAAGATAATCATTAATGACCACCAGAAATTGATACAACCAATTATAGGCGGTATAGTTTATGCATTTAGCTAACAATTGTTATTGTAGCCATCAATTACAATTCTTATAAAACAATTATGGTTGTTGTAGCCAAACTATTATTATAAAATTATGATTGTTAGTTTTTATGTTCTCATCTTTTCTAATTTAAGAAAATAGTGAATATTTAAACTTTCAATTTACTGGTGAATTTTTTTTTTATTGGGATAGACCTTGTGATTTTTTTTTCCTTTTTAGGTATTTCCCACATAAAAACTCTAATTGTCTCCTACACTTTTATCTATGCATGTAATAAAAAACTTCTCTGAGTTAAGGCATAAGATTTCTCCTTCGTTGGGAATTTCTTAGCACGCAACAAAAATAATAATATATCATTTTATTTAGAATAATTTCTACTTTTTTTTTTCTTTATCACTTATATCTCTAACTTTTCTTTGCACATTCGACTAGCTTATCTTTCAATTTATACATTTATTTTCATGTACACATTCAATTGTTCATACTTAATTATATTAACTTCATGAATATATGATTCCATAGATGTACAAGGTTGTATACCTCCACTTGAGATAAAAAGTACAATTAGCCAACCATATATGCTTTCCTTTTTTCCCCTCTTTACACGTAATTTTTGAAATATAAACAAACGTATAACATCAACTCTCACATGTAAGAATATTATATAATGTGTTATAGCATTTTATTATGTTAGTATGTATCACAAACAGTAGAATTTAAAGGGGTAAATTGTTATCGATGTGAGTTGGAATGCTTGCAATGGTAGAGTAATAATTTAGCATCTTAATGTTGAATGAAGTCTCAACACACACTTGGATAATTATAGTGACAGGTGGAGACACCATAAGTTCTTAAGTGGAAAATCCTTGAAAGGGGAAAAAACCATTGAGTCGAGCCCAATTAGAGCAACCAATTAGAGCAATCCATTATATAATTGCGAGTACATATGCTCACTCTTCTCCTAAGTTAGGAAAGATGTAATTATAGACTTGATGTGCAATGCATTTTAGCAATAATAGCCATAATGGATAGCATATGCCAGAGTTGGGAGTCTCATGAGTTGTGATGGCATTCCTATGTCAGAGAGGCCATAGTTAGAAGTTGCATGAGCTGAGATTATGTTTGTAAGCCACAGAGGCAAAAGTTGGAAGCTGCATGAGATGAGATAATGTCCAAAGGCCGGAGGAGCCAAAGTTGAGAGCCGCTTAAGCTGTGATAACGTTTGTAGATCGCAAAGACCAAAGTTTGGAGATGCATGAGTCGAGACAAAGTTTGTAGGCTATAGAGACCAAAGTTAGGAGTAGGATATAGAGTCTAGAATTGGGAGCTGCATGAGTTATAATTATATTTGTATGTCGCAAAGGTAGGAGTTGGGAGTTGCATAAGATTGGCCCACATAGACCGTACTTGGTTATGTAGGTTGTAGTGATGAGCTGCAAAGAGAGAGCTTCAACAGTCCTGAGAAAGTGATATATCTTGAGTATAGTAGTTAAAAGTAATAATTGTAGGGTGCACCGTTAAATCATCTTTGAAATATGTCATTGCACTATATGCGGGGCACATTGTTGCATTATATTCGAGATGCATTGCACTATCTTCAGAGTATTGTTACAGCATCGTTGAGGTATGTTGTTACACTGTCATCAGGGTGCAATGCTCCATAGAATGTTTCATTACTCCGTAAGGCTGGTTTTTACTTAGCACAATGCATAGTTACTTTGCAACGTACATTGCGACTCTGTAAAGGTCTTCATTGCGACGAGCAGGAGGTGGTCAACTATGTTCGGTTGATGCAAGCGCGGTCTAGAGAGGTCCTCTCGATTGGATTACATTTTATAAACATTTGAATAATTTAATGATATAAAAATAAAGTAATTTTGGGCTTCTTTGATTTGACTTGTCGATTTGCTCGATTTAACTATTAATTGGTCATATTTATAATTTATTTGACCTTCAAATTGGTTATTGGAAGCTTCCTAAAATGCCCTGACTGCTCAATTTGTGTTTGATTTTTACTCGGATTGGATTAACATTGCGGGCATTGTGTTCGCCTCATCAAGCTGATCAGTTTGAATATAAGTTTACTAAAATCAAAGTTTTTTATGATATTTAATTGAAGCTGAACATTCATTTATATGCATCAACCACAACAACATTTTAAATCTTTTTATTTTATAATAATTTTATAAGGTTTGATGTACTCATTAAAACACACAAGAACTATATTATATAAAGCAATGCATATTATTTTCTCATGTTAATATGATTAGTACAATATATTCCACAATACATCAAAATCTAATTATTAAAAAAAATAGATTTTTGTACATCGAATTATCATTGAAATATAACTTTGTTAAATACTAAATGTTTACACAAAGCAAAAAAAAATTAAAGCTGAAATAAGGATAGCCTATCTTTAGCTGTATATTTTTTTAGATAGTTTAATAGACAAAATCTGTCCCAAAACTTCTTGACATTGACTTTCTCTTTCTACTTTATTCTCTCTTCCTTTCTCTCACTAGCCATGCTCAATGGTTAACGAAGAATGTACATTAGAAAGTTATAAAAGGTTTTAAAATGTAATTTAATAAGGATATTATTGTAAATTATATATAAATTCTTTTATATTTTAACACATAAAACTCTTAAAATTATAAACAAATAGTAAAAAAAATATAGTACATAAGATCTAAAACATGCTCGTTATGGCTTATATTATGAGTTATGTTAAGTCCAATTCCCTTTAAATTCTTATTTTATTAATGCATTACTCATCCAATAACTTTATTTGAATAAGCATGTGATCATTAAAAAATGCATTCAATACATCATTAGTTCTATGTTGATTTTATGTAAAAATTATAAATTATTAAATGTTGATTTCAAATTTGTCTATGAATTACAGTCAAGACAGAGCGTGAAATGTGAGCAGAATAATAGAGGGAGAGAAGAAGAGATCTTATACAGGGGCTACAATCATTTTCGAATGGATCGTGCAATCCTCTTCATTAAATACTACCTCAAATTATAGAGGATTTATTTTAATAGTGTTACTACATTTTTGCCCCATATGGATGAGATTTATGCTCATTACTTTAGGTATAAGCGACGACGCATCATCTGATTTTTTTTTTTTTTTGACTCGGTCATCTCAGTTCGATGGGTTGAGATTAGTCGGCTTGGCTCGGTCTATTATCCCGATCGTTAGGACTTGATCGGCTCAAAGATCCTATTTATAACAAGAAGTCATCTGAATTTTGCTGGATGACTGAATATGCTTTGTGGAATCAACCATTCTATATGGTCAGCTCTCTTGTAGTATAAACTTTCACATTGAGCCAGTTTTCTCTTGATTGGGGATACAAACACTCTTCTGGTGAGCTTCCTTGTGTGCTGCTTGGTTGCTATTGGTCGTCCATCCTCACACATGTTTTTGACTCGTTTGGCTTGGCTCAACCGACTAGATTGGTCCCGTGATTTCCTTGCATAAGATATTCCTTCATCATGTTTCCTTGTTTTGGATTTTTGAATTCTTGTGAGATCAACAGTGACACCATCTTGATATACATTAAGTATTAAAAGCTAGTCTCAGCTGGGAAGGACTGTAGACCAAACTGAATAATTTATTGAAATTCATTATTAGACCAAGTTAAATATTTTCAGGAGATGTCATATCATATGACAAAACTCGAGAATATAAGTCTCCAAGGGAAAAATTATTTCAAAAAAAAGTCTCAAGTCACATAGAATATTGACATTTAAAAAAACATTGTTATTTTCATGGCTAATAGGGCAAAATAAATACTTTTGCTTAATTTTCAATCCCACCTAAATTTTCAATACTTTTACTAAGCTTAAGCTG
The DNA here is from genome assembly GCF_001263595.1 of Phalaenopsis equestris. Lineage (NCBI taxonomy): Eukaryota > Viridiplantae > Streptophyta > Magnoliopsida > Asparagales > Orchidaceae > Phalaenopsis > Phalaenopsis equestris. Next base: position 1,156,371 of record NW_018164495.1, read on the forward strand.
ATTTTGGATGTACCTCAATTATTAATTTTTTATTCATTTGATAATTTAAATCAAATAATAATTGGCTATTGTTGAATCATGTTTTATTCATGGAGTCAAACTCAAGGAATACATCATAAAAAGGAGGGATAAAGAATGGGGGTGTTTTTCTCGGTCCTTTTTAGATCTCAGAGTCGCCAGCTTATCTATTTATGTGTCGTCATATAATTTTCCTATTGGAATAAGTCTTCCTCCCGAATCAAACGAATGACTCGAAGAGGAGAGAAATCGAATAACAAATTGCGTATGACAACAATAGACAAACAAATCAAAAATAAAAGATACGGAAGGCTTATATAGGGTAATCCTAGTGTGATGGGTCGAGAGCATACATCCAAACAAAATCAAATCGAAGCCACCCATAACCAGAGAACAAAAAAGAACATTTTTGTTTTGGGGTCAAAAGTCTCCTAGAGGAACGTATTCCTACTGGCTGGTTAATTACATCTTGACTGGTTAATTACATCTTGGAGAATACCCAAGAAGACTCTCGATGAAAGGGGTTTTGCTTTATTATCATGAATCTATGGCATAGGTTATCAAAATGTGATTATTTCGTATTGAACGGTCCAAATGCTTTAAAGCTCACGCCAAGCCATCGGACAGAGAGTAAATCTCTCACATCCAAATGGATAGCGGCTCCTCAGCACACGGTACCTACGAAATAATCATAAATAACTTGACGGGGGTATCCTGATATGTTATAGCACATCAGGGCTGTAAGGGCAGAGGACAAATCGTCGTATCCCAAACAGGCGGCAGCTTATCGGCATTGGGTTGTCAAAGTGATATCAACGAAGTCAAAAGAGCATAGAGGGCTCAACAGGGGTAGTCAAAGGTGGGGAGAAGTAGTCTTAAGAGGTAGAGGTAGCCAGGTCGGGGTACCACGGACTTGTCATCCCAAGTAACTAGGACCTTAAGTCTACCTGGTCGTGAAGATAGTCGACCCAACACAACTAGAGATCCCCGGTCAACAATCTGTGAATCGCGTCGTCTGCGAGGATCTCAGTAGCTCTAAGGTCAAATAAACGAGACTCAAATTTATGACTATCGACTGGAGCCCCAAAAGGTGGGACTTATACCAGCTAAAATGACAATGATGTCGCAGGAAAGAACAAGAAAGGGAGGTTCAGCTACAAAACTGGAAACACTCAAACAATAGGACTTATACCCCGTCTGGATCGGGGTGCCTCCTAACACCTTAAGTGTGCTAGACAACCACCTAAGTGAGATTATGCTCGGCCAGTCGGATTAGAGAAGCATGGGGGCAACTCCTAGGGACATGCAAATATGATGCAATTATCTAGCATATTTCTAAGCGTGGAGGCCCTATTAAGTATGATTGGGTTATATCCATGCATGCAAATCATTTTTAAAACAGGCTCGAAGGCCATGCAGAAAGTAAAGATTGATTTAAGAAAATCTTGAAAGTTTAAATCCTTAAATTTTGATTATCTTATGGTCTGTTTGGGGCAGCTGCAGCTTATCCAGCTTTTGTTGATAAATAGTTGATCCTGATAATTTACTGATGAACAGCTGATCCAAATAAGCTGGCTGGCTGTTTGGTTTTTGCGTTTGGAAAACAACTTATTCTGGATAAATGACCACTCTGGCCCTATAATTGATAAGTTGTTTAGTTGTTTGGTTATTGCATTTTGTAAACAACAGATTTACAATTTTTTTGTTGATAAAATGTCATTAAGACATTATTAATTTTAATTTTTCAAAAATTATTTTTAAATTATGTGTAACATAAATTGTAATCAATAATTTATATTTTATACTAATTTTAAAATCTATAACTTCAATAACCAATTTTAGAAACATTTAAAGCTATCCACAAAGATATATGAATTTGAACAGAAGTTTTCAAAATTCTATTCAAATATTTCGTCAGCTACTCTCAACTACATGCTCGCAACATAAATCAACTGAAGCCGTTTAGAATAAAACATCCAATATTACAGCCAAATCGACTTATTTTTATTATTCAATTATAATTATTATTATTTAATTTTTTAAAAGTAAGAAGTTATGAAGATTAACTTAGCAAAACATAATTAAAATAATATCTATATTTTGTTTTAGTTTTGACAAGGAATAAAAATTTAGGATCTTTAAATAAAATTTTAGGGGGATTTACATGCATAACACCTATCTTTAATAAACAACAAAAAAGAATTCTTTAAAATCCTAAAATCGGACGGAAGGATCGGACAGATCAGACAGAAGGAGGAGAAGGACGAAGGTTACCTTCCTCGCTCGGAGGAGAGCGACGGAGGATGTGTAGGAGGGGGGAGACTGGCTTTCGGCGACGGAGAGCAAAGAATGACTTCGAAGGCTTCGAATGGATTTCAACGCAGCGAAGGAGAGCAACGACTTTAAATGGCTTTCAGCGCAGCGAAGGAGAGCGAAGGTTCGGGGCGAAGGCTAGGTTTTGTCGTGAGGGAGGGGTAGAGGCGGAAAACGACGAACGAAAACGCGGATCGCGGGTATAACCGTGCGATCTGCGTGCAATAAAAAAAGTAAACACAGTTTTCAATTAATTTGTCCGGACGTGCGAAACAAACAGATAGATGGCGTTTTCAAAAAGTCGCCGCACTTATAAGCTCTCCCAAACGGGCCCTTAATCTTTTTTTATTAGGATTTTTAAGTAAAAAGAATTAGAACGTGAGGTCCAGATACATAGGAAAAAACAATATAAAAAACTCCAACATACAAAGACACACGAGAAAAAAAAAGAAAGAAAAACACCCCTAAAGAATATATAAAAAGGTCTAATGTCTCTGGACCGGCAACATAATCCAGGAAAAGCAGTAAAAGCGGTTGGACTTTGCTTATACATGCCCGATCCTAAATCTATACAAAAATGTAAAATTCGGACTTAAGGTACAGGACATTAGCTGTTGTTCCTGATCCTCGTCACATGGTTTGGTGCGTCATCCATCTCGAAACACATGTTCGTACCTTGTTTTCGATACACTCTCTTAGGACTCTATCAAATACATTTCAAATAGAAAATAAAGACTCAACTTACATAAAACAAGCATTAGCTGACACGCCATGCATCATAAAAATAATAAGTCGTGTCTTATAATTGGGGGAGCTAAAGAGCACCTGCAAGCAAAGGATTGGAAATCATTACATGATTCCCCATAATAGCACCTATGATAGTGTGTATAAATAGACACGACATCTACAGAAGATCACCCTAATATACTATCACACACAAGAAGCATGCAAGCACACCGAAAAAGGCGAGAAGGTGACACATGGCTAGCGCAAGACAACACAACACACAACAATAGCCAGAGGTGTCGAAAACACTATATAGCATCCTAAACCTAGCCTAGCACACCATCTAACGACAAGTGCATCAACATAGTATCTAAGTGTGGGGTAAGTTTAAGTATGGCATGACTCTGACGGGGTCGTCACATCGGCCCCCCTCATAAGGATCCGAAAGATCTAAAAGGTGCACGAAGAGAAGTGACACAAGTTAGATCCAATAGATCCTTAGCACAGTCATACTCGTGGAAATCCCGATGACCTAACTCGAATTGCTCATCAAGATCGATCCGGCAAGAAATGCTCGTTAAGGCATCGCGACCAACACGGGAGTCACTCTTATAACGGGTTTGGCTCGCTATCCATGTGAACATGCAAATGCAAATGATCGGTCGAAACACAGGTAATGAATACCATGGGGCAGGGACTCAAAGGAAGGTGGGCATACCATAGTGGCAGCGGCCACAAGAGGTATGTCGAAGCAGCAGTAACTCAACGGAATAGGCATTCTAGGGTGGCAGCGACCCGAAGAGGATGGACATGCCTTGGTGCCAGCGGCCCCAAGAGGTATGTCGGAGCGGCAGTGACCCAACGGAATAAGCATGTCAGGGTGGCAACGACCCGAAGAGAATGGGCATATCGTGGTGGCAACGACCCCAAGAGGTATGTCAGAGCAGTAGTGACCCAACGGAATAGGCATGTCAGGGTGGCAACGACCCGAAGAGAATGGACATGTCGTGGTGGAAACGGCCCTAAAATGTATGTGGGTAGGGCAATGACCTGTAAAGGGTAGGCATGTCGTGGTGGCAGGGGCCCAAAGAGAACATGCAACTCAAGCATATGATCATAATCATGCAGCCAAACAAATGCAAGATAGGATGCAGCAATGGAGTCATACATATGCATTACAATATGTAAAAATGCAAACACACATGCAAGACAGTATGGTGGTGCAGGTAGTTAGTCGACCGGGTCGAGGAATCTGGTTGCTCCAGAATGTCATGCCAACCAGTTCAGGGAAGCTGATTGAAATGCAGGGGGATGCCCGCCGGGCCAGAGGGATAGATTAGAGCGAAGTGAAGCGCTCACTGAGTCGGGGCAACCGATCAAAGTGAAGTGAAATGCTCGTTGGGTCGGGGTGAAATGAAGCGCTCGCAATTTTGGGGCGGCTAGTTGGAGCGAAGTGAAGCGCTCGTTGGGCCAGAGCGGCCGATCGAAGCGAAGTGAAATGCTGGAAAGGTCGGAGCGGAGTGAAATGCTTGCAGGGCTGGAGTGACTGGTTGGAGCAAAGTGAAATGCTCATTGGGTCGGGGCAGCCGATCGGAGCAAAGTGAAGCACTCGCCATGTCGGGGCGGCTGGTCGGAGTGAAGTGAAATGCTCGCAAGACCGAAGCGAGCGCTCGGAGCTAAGTGAAATGCTCGTCCGGTCGGGGCAACCGATCGGAGCAAAGTGAAGTGTTCGCCATGCTGGTGCGGCTGGTCGGAGCGAAGTGAAAAGCTCACCGGGCTGGTGCTACCGGTCGAAGCGAAGTGAAATGCTCTCAAGGTCGGAGCGTTTGGTCAGAGCTAAGTGAAATGCTCGTCTGATTGGGGCAGCCGATCAGAGCAAAGTGAAGCGCTCGTCAGGCCGGGGTGGCCGGTCGAAGCAAAGTGAAATGCTCGCAAGTTCGGAGCAGTCGGTCAGAGCTAAGTGAAATGCTCGTTCGGCCGGGGCGGCAGACTAAGCGAAGTGAAATGCTATGTAACGTGCAAAATGTAATATGCAAGCATACACATGTAATAGAGAGTCATTCCCGTGCTAATGACCTCATCGTGAAACCTAGGGTCAACACAAAGAAAAAAAATGACGATTACCACCTTTGCTTATGTGAAGCGAGTGGGGAACTTCTCCCCAGATCTCCAAAAGGAAGTTCTCCACATCGTCGTGAAATGGACTAGCGACGACGCCCTTCCCGATTTCACGACGCCTCCGAACTTTGCAAAATGAGTTAATGACTTGCATTTTCTTATTTTGCAAGAGCTTACTCTTTGATCTTTATTAAAAAACCAAAGTGACCAAAGCAAAGGGGAGCGAAAGGGGGCTCCAACCTTTGGGATTTTTATGTTAAGGCGAGGAGTCAAATAGGATTCACTCGGCTATCGTAAGGGAATTGGTTGTGTAAGGAGATGTCTATCCTAAAGACCAACTTTAGTAAAACAAGCAATTCATCACATAAGTGCGCTGTCACGCTGGCTCATGCCGGCGCACACACTCCGTGTGGGCGATCGAACCCACACGTGTATCACCGCTAAAGCCTAAGACTAGCTAGAAAGTGAAATGCAAGGGGTTTAAAGGTATTATACCACTGCGACGTTTGCGCAAAACCCAATGCAATTTGAGGAAGCTCCTTCACGAAGTAGAAGATCCTTGCTTCCTCCCAAACAGCGACGGTACCTGCTGTCTGGCGACGTTGAGGTACTCCGACGAAGCGTCTGGTTGTCAAGAATGTAGAACGGGGATGTGCGGAGGTTAGCTCGCCGATGTCGCAGGCCGAGAGCGAAGGAAATATATAGGGAGCTCTATTTTTTGTTTGCCCCGGCGACGGTATGATGCCAGCAAGACTAAGGTCGACGAGATTGAATAAATCGGGTGAGGGTAGCCGGCCAAAAGAGAGAGAATGAAAAAAAAAAAAAAAAAAAATAAAAAAAAGTAAAAGGCGGCTAGAGAGACTTCGGCGGCTTTCGCTTGCGATGAGGAGGTTCGATGAGGGTAGCCTGCGGCGTATGGAGAAGGAGCCGAGCACTCTTCGTGAAAACGAGCAGGAATCCATGATTTTTTGGAGTATTTTTTTTTTTTTTTCTTCAAGGTGGCAGGCTCTCCCCTTTTTTTTTTTTTTTAAATAGGCGCATTAATTGCTGATATATATATATATATACACATACATACAGGAGTAAAATAGGAGAGTTTTATTTTTTTTTATTCCCATTTTTTTTATTTTTTCATTTTCTTTGAATAAGCATGAACTTGATAAGATGATAGAGGAGAGAGAGAGATATCATGAGCTCTGCAAAAACTACTGCGTTTCCATGTTTCTCTACGCGGTTTGATATGTTATTTTAAATAGAATTTACGCTAAATCTAGCAAAATGTAAAAAAGAAAAAAAAATTAAATCATGCGGCTTTTAAAATCTGAAATTTCCTCTATTTTGATGGAGATTCAGGATTTATCAAATTTGATTTTTAGGTGAATTTAAAGGATTTAAGTGAGGAAGAAAATATATCTCTGGCTGTTGGCTTCCCTCATTGTCAAACAATTCAAAAAGAATTAATTTAATTTAATTTTAATCAAATCAAATACTATTCTGAATTTAATGCATCCGGATTCAATAAATTTAGATTTATAGATTTTATTAAATCATATTTAACTTAGGCCCTGTTTGGAACAACTTATAAGTGCGGCAGCATTTTGTAAAACTCCGCATTAATGTTTGATTCGCGTGTTTTATCGGTGTTTTTGAATACGGCGTTTAAACATTTGTACTACACGCGGATCGCTGGTATACCCCTGTGATCCGCGTTCAGAGAGGTAATGTTTAATCCGCTGCCCTCGCGACGAAAAGCAAACCCTTTGCCCTTCTTTCGCGTCGATACTGCCTCTCCGTCACTACAACCTTTCCGCATGTAAGGGATTCTCTCGTCTCCTCCCTTCGATCCTCCCTCCGCTCCTCCCTCCTCTCCTCTCTCATTTGCCGATAGCCTTCTTGTGTGTTGATTTTACAGTTTTGTCATGAAGTATTGATATGAGAAGGTAAAAAGCTAGATTCACTTTAATTAGAATGATGAAAGATGGTAAATATGTAAATTTGATGGTTTCACGAAATATTTGAAGCATCGCACATGATTCCTATGTTGTTCATGGTTTTTCGGTTAGGATTTGTGCTACTGGTAAGATTTTTTAGGGTTTCTTGGAAAAATATATGAAAAAAATATCTCAATTCAGATCTTTTCATATATGCTAAAAGGAATTTTACCCTATGTTAACTGTAGAACAGATATGACATACAAAATTGTTCTTTGTGGTTCATGCATTGATTCGTGCGCACCTGGTAATTGGGAAATTATAGCCACTTGTCAAAGTTATATTGTTGATTTGTTGGAATCTATTTTGTTGTTGGAAAACAATTTAGCTGAGCATGTTAAATGTAGCTAGTTTTTTTGGGAAATTACCAAAGTGTTATAAATGTAAATCAAATTTTTATTTCTTAGTTATATATATTCATAAGAATTGTGTGGTATGTATGTGTATTTTCGGATAATTGCAGAAGTCATATATTCTCATTTCATTTCATGATTTTAAAGGGTGCTTGTGTGGAAAGCTTTGGACCTTGATTGTTATGCAAGGCTAGCAGGAATTATGCTACCTGTAAATGGGTTGAGGACCTTGATTGTTATGTAAATACCTGTTCTGAATTTGATTGTTATACAAGGCAGTGGTTTAGGAAATGTTTTCTATTGCATCAATATTCTGTATGACTGCTATTGAAATCAATATACTGGTGCATGGCTGCTATGTATGTCTGTTATATATGGCAGCTGTATTGGCATTAAGGGAAAAAAAATTACTGGAGAGATTCTGGAATGCATCATTTTGATAAATGGAATTAGAAGTATGGGCACATGTATGAAAGCTCGTTCATACACTCTCCATATAAAAAAAAAGGGATGTCTGAGGCTATTAATTTTTTGAAACATCTTTGATATTTGAATCTTGCTGTAAATCCCACTTGAATGCCAAGATCATTAAGCAATTTTAATCATTTGCGGTTCATAATTTATAGAAATGTGGCTGGGGGATTTTGGCTGTGATGATTGCTTGTCTGGCGATGTTAATTTTTCTACTCTCCGTCACTTGGAATTGCTCCTGATTGTATTTTCTGGTGCACCTGGAATTGAGAAATTAAAGTCACTTCAAGAACTAAATGAGTTTGACGTTAAGAATAAAAAATGGTTATAGAATTGAGGAGTTGGAACATATGAATGAGTTGTTTAAATTAAAAATACATTTTCTGTAGAAGATTCTAAATATCATATTCGATTTACAAAATTAATTTTTAAATCGATTAGCGGAAATGAGATAGGATCATACATACCTCCAGCCATAACTTAAACGAACAGAGTCGACACTCACAACTCACACGACAAATTTTCTGTTATGGATCTTCTAAGATTTTCTCACTCACAACCCGATGGTGCAAATAAAATGAAGAGGAGCAAGCTTAGGGACCAAAACAACAAACATCACATCTAATTTATAGTACTCTGCCCATCACAGAGTTCAATGGATGTGACCACATTATGGAATGTTACTAAATTCATGTGTTGAACTTAGACACTATATGAACCACATTCTGAAAATTATTTCTCTTAAAAACACCAAAGAATTCCAACGGTTATTGAAATTAATTTGAGAATTCCAAAGGGTATTGAAATTAATTTGGGAATTCCAAAGGGTATTGAAATTAATTTAGAGTTTTAATTAATTTGGGAATTCTAAAGAAATAAATTTAATTCCCATCATTAACTAATTTGAGAATCTTAAAGAAAAAATCCCAACATTTTCTGGAAAACGGGGAGGGATGACGGAGAGGCTTGCATTGTGAAATTATCTGAGAAGAGAAAACTCAGATTTATTTTTGAATTGGGGCAAAACTATTGACGAATGAGAATCATACAGGAGAGTTGAAAGCCTACACGCCACACAATTCTTATGTAATTGAATGTCTGACACTCAAAGCTTGGCATTTACATTTATAACACCCTTCTTTTGGTCATAAGCATGTGCGTGGGAAGACGATTTTATTTTTAGGTGCTGGATATGTAAATACTAAGGAATTAAGTGGTATGTGCGTAAATATTCCTAATGTTCATTATGATTTGGCATATTTGTTGATGTTTTATTGTTGGATTGAGATTGTTCCTTTGCTACCCCTACTTGAAATCTGTAGTTTGGGGCTTTATTTAAGGAGCTTTGTAGCTGCTGTTTTGAGGTTTTAATCTGCAGCACCTAATCCCTTCGTATTTACATGCATACCACTCGACTCTTTACATATTTTCTGAAATTTTAAAGGCATCGAGAGACAATTCGATTGGTTCTTAATTCTGAAATATCTTGCTTGCCTGGTTTTAATAAATTAAGGGAGGTTTACATACATACCAATTAGTGCCCATGCATTTACATATTTAACACCTAAATTAATCTTTACATTCATACCACTAAATTTTCGGGTGTTTGCATATGGAGCATTTGACTCCTATAAATTTATATTTCTAGCACATGAATTTCATTTTTCTGCCTCTAAATCTTTATGAATTTGGGTGGCTTATTTGTGAAATTTGAGGGCTTTTAACCGCCTTGTTTTATGAAAATATGAAAATTCATGCATGAATTCATTTTATGGAAATCATGGAAATTGATTCGTTGCTTGCATAATTTCAACATGAGGTTTCTACGATTCATCTAAGTAAAATTTATGGACTTGTTGTTTGGTTTCGACGAGTGTTGGGCTGCGGTTTGGCCCGGTTTTGGGAAGGTTTGGATACAATTCTCTGGTCTTTTTCATAGCTCATAAGGGCCACGGTTTCACTGTTTTCTTTGGCTGAATTTGCTGCACTTCGAGACTCGCTTTAGTGATGTTTGGGTGACACTTTATTCGTTAAGGTTGGAGTTGCAGTTTTATAGCTTTTAGTGGAGTTTGACTACAGGTTGAGACATGTAAGATGCATCTCTTGGGATTGTTCGTGGCTTGTTTAAGCCACTTGTTTGGGTGCTTTCTCGGCTGCCATTTTAGATGATCCATCTACATGCATCTGCGACTTTTATTTATCTATCTTCTGCCGTGCTTAATCCATGTTGAGGCCCTTTACATACTTACGACTCCTTTTTTCATATATATATACATGGCTAGCATCATGAATGGTTCCAATTATTTGCCTTGGGAGGCTCATTTGCAAAAATCTGAGATGTTGGGTTGCATTTTGAAAAAAATGGGAAAGGTTTATTCATCGTTTTCAATTGTTGGAGGACTTTGGTGCCTTGCATTTTAAAAATATGAAAGGATTCATTTATCATTTGCAATTTTCGGATTTTAAAATATTTACATATATAATTTCCAAATTTTGAAAATAGGTGCGTGGATTTTGCTTTTTTTTTATGTATTTACATATCTAACACCTAAACTTCAATCTTTACATACACACCACCTGTCCTTATGTGTTTAATTGCAGCACTTACGTATATACTACACAATTCTTATGCAGTTACATATGTAACACACGGTGCTTTGTTTTTTTTTTTTTGAAAATCTGAAAGGTTTATTTGGCAAATTGCAATATTTGGAGGGCTTCGGTGCTTTGCTCTTTTAGAAAATTTGAGAAAGTGATATCCTTATTGAAATGATTCAAGAATTTTGGGCTCTCTTTTAGACCTTTTTCGTACAGTTTTGAGGATTGCTTTACCCTTTACCCTTTCGATCTTTTGGGTAAATCAATTCCTCCTCTCTCTCATCCCCATTTTTTATTTTTTTTTCTTGCTTCTTGGTTCGATTTTCTGTGCTTATGTCCGATACATAAGTGCTCACATATAGCCTTTTGTTATATGTGAAACCATCAAGCAATGTCGCAAGTAGGTCGGTTTTATTTTGGGGCTCAGAGCGGTGATGACAAAGGCACACCGGAGATAGAACAGAATGATATACCATCCTACGACATCGAGATCCGATTCAGGAACCCATCAGGATCCGATTCAGGAACCCGGTGAGCTGTATGATGACAATATCATTCACCGACACAAGACTAGCGGGAGTTGACCCGAACCTTCTTAGGTTGTTGGTAGTCTTATGCCCGACAGCGCGATCGACTCGTGGACAACAACTTTTCAAAAATGATAACAACAGATACACATTTTTCTAAAACAAAAATACATTTTTTGGTACAAACAAAATTGATACAGCCCACTTTTTGCATGTTTAAAACCTATGTGCATGCTTAAAATATAAATTTTAAATACATTTTAAACATTAGTTGTCCACCTGTTAATCACCTGTTTAGGCTAAGGAGTACACTCCTGAGTTAGTCCCTCCTGAGTTAAGTTCGATAAGACACCCTTCTAGTTGAGTGACAGACTTTATACATCCGGGTGACTAAGTAGCCTTCAACGACCCTCGAGTACTAATATATAATTAATCCTAGCCTCGACCCGAGTGCTTGCGGTCCCCCTTTTTTATACTTTTTCATATGTTTTCTTGGAATTTTTGGACAAAGCACTCGTGGTATCTTTTTGGAATTTTCCCGTGTTTTCTATGATTTTCATCGATTTGTCGATTTCCTCGCATTTTTCTTGTCACGAGTCTTTTGACGATTTTCTTTTCTCAAGATTTCTAGACGATGTTTCTTTGCTTTCGTTTATATAAAACATTTCAGTCTGCTTCCTCAAATTTTGTTACCTGATTGCATCAATTACATCTAAGGAATTGTGGATCTCTCAGGTATACAGGTTTGCTTTGTATTTACAGCATGTTACTTTCTTGCAAATCACCTACATGCTGTACTTCTTACTTTTCCTTTACACTGCATGTTGTATTGTTCTCTTCACTGTATACTTTACTGTTTGTCCTGTGCTACATACTCTACTGTTATACTATACACTGTGCAACTTCAACATGTTCCCTATAAAATGTTTAAAGAACCACAACCATAAGGCCGCTGGATTTGACATTATAACCTGACACCCTAGAAAACTTAAACTCGTCACGACAAAGAACTTGGAGCTAGCATTGTGGGCAACACAACCATCTTCAACAGCAAAACATGTCTACATCGGCAAAACTTTTCCTTAGAATTAACAACAAGCCATAAGATTTCGAGGTAGTCTGCTTAGCGCGACATAAATCCTCATTTTATCTTTTAGGCTTTTGCACAGCCAGGCAGCCAGACTGTGCAATTTAAGCCCTAACTCTTTCTAGGTTCCGAGGTCGTCGTCCGATGCGACGTAAACCTTCATATCTTCTAGGCGATTTGTGTGACTGTGTCACGCAAATATAAGCCATAATTAAATAAAATTCATAATTAAATAAAATAGCCATAATTAAATAAAATTGGCAGGATGAAACACTTGAATAATTTCTCCTCGAAATTGAAGCCAACCCATATGATAGACTGGGAAGCCACCGAGGTTTGCCTTCGGATCTATGACCTCCCATAGTCCTTCCTCGTTTTGATTCCTCAAGAATGTTCTAAATTTGAGTCTTCCCATTTCACTATGTGGTCCGATTTCGTTGAAAAGTCATATCCTTTTGACCTCTTTGAAGATAATATTCCCTGATTTTTATCGAGAGTTTTCTTAAGTGACTTCAATCATTTAAGATGTAATTAACTATAGGGGCTTGCCCTTATAGGAAGCTTTTCCGAACTAAGCCTACTAATATAAACCCTATTTAA
>NW_018164495.1:1169199-1204950 GCF_001263595.1 Phalaenopsis equestris
CTTGTCAGCAAATAAAATGATTTTCACAGACCAAACGGATGTATATACTTCTTCGTTTATTTATCTCATCCTCAAGTCTTGTGTTTATCCTTCGGGATAGATATAGTCTGAGGTATAGTGCTCTTTCATTTAAACTGTGAAAAGTATGAGGTCAGTTTGATTTCATATTTTTCTTAAAACTTATATATATATGTAAATTAAACGTCTTTCCGAAGAAGGAAACGAAATTTCAATTTCGGCAACCGACAGCTTCTTACGAGTAACTCCCCCAACTTTTTAGTGCCGACATGTGCTTACTTTTATAATAATTGCAGAACAATGAGCTCGAGGTATTCAGAGAAGTCAGGGCAAGTGATGTGCTGATGTGGGCTACCGTCATTGCTACTTACGTCACGACATGCACATAGCTACGGGCGGCAATTCTATAGGTGCCCGTGGTGGGGACAAGGACCAGAAGACTGCAAATTTTTCAGGTGGACCGACAGTGCTACTGTTTCTACGATATCCCAAGTCGACATAGGTGCTAGGAGTTCGATAGTATCATAATGGGAGATCACCGCATGTGGTTCGAGTTCTTCTGTTTATATGATTGCAGGTTCGAGTTCGATAGTATCTCAGTCAGACAGGTTTGCTCGTGATTTTGAGGTATCAGAACCGGACAACAGTCGTCGTGATCTGATTTTACATTTTAAAGTTAATATTGACATATTTTTCCTTGTAATTTTAACATGTTATTTTTTTGGGGGTCATATTATAATCTGTATTAGTGTGTGAATGTATGCTTTACTTTCATATATGACCCTGTGCTTATTTGATGTAATCAGAACTTTTTGAGTTATATAAATGTTATTCAACTCTTTTGCATTTTCATGTGGTGACATTTGAGAAAATATTAAATTACGCGACACAGATTATTAATTTAACTAAAAAAAAATTGTGAATAAACTGTTTACCAAAAATAAAAACCAAACAGATAAATAACTTATTTAGAACTTGGGCAGAATAGTCATTTTTCTAAAATCAGCTGTTTTACATAAAAAAAAAACCAAACAACCAGACAACTTATCCGGATCAGCTGCTCATCAGTAGATTATCAGAATCAACTGCTTATCAGCAGAAGCTGGAAGCTGCAGCTGCCCCAAACAGACCCTTATGTTTGGGGCAGCTTGTGCGTTTCAGGATAATGTGCTAATTCTAAAACGCGGCCAGCGGTGGTTGCGTGCTGGCCGCGGGAGTCGACTTGCGTTTAGTGTAAAAACTTAAACGTAATTTCAAATAAATTGGCGAAATGCGCGAACCAAACAGTACGAGACATTTTGAAATGCAGCCCGCATTTATAAGCTAAACATACCCATAATAATCAGCTCGCACGCACTTTCTTCCAACCAAACCACAATCTCGTGTATTAAAATGCCCCATCCGGTAGGCTACCTATGCGACTCCTTCCCGTCTTACCTAAGCTTGGCTTGTTGGTTCGCATCCAGCCGCTCATATTCAATCCCCATCCACCGCTGCTTAATCGGAGGGACGAAACTTCTTCTTCGTACGCGTCACAATCCGCATGAAATCTGTCAACTACTCCGGCCAACCAACCCGATGGCAGCATCTCACCTAAAAATAAAGTCCGAGATTTTAGCCACGTGTCATTTTCAGATCGACTTATAAGATTGGGTCCACGTTAAGCAGATGCGATGCGAGGGATCATCAGAAAGCTCTTCGGGGAAAGTGCGATTTCATTTTTTTTTCGTCGTTTCACTTCTCCCACATAGCAAAAGAAAGGAAGACTTCAACCATATTCATCTTCCTCGTTCACGTCTGCGTAGCATTTGCTGTGCGCGAGAAGAGATGTCGTGCTCGTCTTCGTCGGGATCGGAGGAGGACGAGGGTGTGGATGCGTACAGGAAAGGAGGCTACCATGCCGTGAGGCCGGGAGATCACTTTAACGGAGGAAGGTACGTCGCTCAGAGGAAGCTTGGGTGGGGGAATTTCTCCACAGTATGGCTTGCCTACGATACGAGATGCAAGGTTCGATCGCTGTTTGTGCTCTAATCTTGGTGCTTTAAGTGATTACTGATGCCGAGTCATAATCGATAAGCTGATCATTTTGGGCACCTGATGTGTGATTCTTGAACCTTTCCGTCTCAAGTTTGAGTGACTTTCATTAGAAATTTTTCTCATTGGTTTGCTGTTTTTTGGTGTTTTTCTACTTCTTGGCCTATTTATCGTGTTGATTTATGCTTGGAGGATGCGTGTAAATTGTGATTTATGCTTTATCCCTATTTCTTATTTGTATTTTATCTTACGGAAAAGCCAGTTTGCTGGATTTTGGTTTCTTTTGCAAATCAGATTGCTGATTAGTGAAAACTGAACCTTTTCTGGATGGTGCTTTCTGCTTGTAGTTTAGATTTCTTACGCGGTACATGTCTAATTCCTTGTTATGCTTATTTACATAAAAAGAAAAAAAATTCAATCTTTAAATAACATCAAATTTATCATAAGGCCAAACTTCTGTTAAACATCTCCAATATCTTTTTTTTTTTGGGCGTGATAGAAACATTTCTGCATCTCAACAAATTCGTGAACTTTTCTTTTCTAGCACCCGAATGACCAATGGAAATGACGGTCTCTTTATTGTCACCTCTCAGTGCCTAGACTTTGATTCCATGGCTTCTGGAACACTAAAGTAACTTCAAATAGAAGACACTAAGTATAAGATCCTTTGGTAGAGTAAGCTGTTAAATTTCACCGGGGCAGAGTTTAGAATACCATGGCTGGCTTATATTCTAGTCTTTTTAAAGGTTTTATAAGTTGAGCACAGTGGTGATCACATCTACTGATGGCCTGATGAGATTTATAAGTTATATAGACAAATAGGAGAAATAATGCAGAACCGCTGTAATGGATTGACAAATTGGAATGCGAAGTTGGATGCAATGCTAGGAGACATCCCACAGAGATGAGATAGAGGTGGAGAGGAGATTGAAGCCATGGATGACGGAGACGGAGAATTGAAGATAAAAGATGGTAGAGACAAGAGACAAAGAAGGGAGCTATTTGAATGTGAGCGTTTATGTGGAGTTTCAGTGTATTTATGAAGTGCTGGTAAGCTGAGGTTTAGATTTGTGGTAAATTTGATGTTTTAAATAGAGTAACATGTAATTCATGTAAATAAGAATAATTGGGTGTTAGATATTTGAAGAAATAGAAATTGGTTTCTAAATCCCCTTATTAGTTTGGTTTTAATTTGTTCTTTTCTTTTCTTTTTATCAATTTATATATATCTCATTCATACTTCTCTCGTTGCTTTTTATGTTTCTAATTTTTCTTTTTTTTAAAATTCTACATGCTAGATGCTTACAAAGGCTCAACATATCGTTTTAACATTTTGTTATTTAGCTGAAAAGTTATACCAACCACTTAAATTTTATTTAAAATTATTATTTGGCTATATTTAGCATCTATAATTCACTTAAACTTCATTTGCTTGACAGAAATTTGTTGCTCTTAAAATTCAAAAAAGCGCCTCAGACTTTTCACAAGCCGCTCTCCATGAGATTGAGATTCTAACAGCTATTGCTAAGGGTGATCCATTAAATTGCAAATGTGTTGTCCAATTTATTGACAAATTCAAGCATGTCGGTCCCAATGGTCAACACCTATGCATGGTATTTGAATTTCTTGGAGATAGCCTACTACGGCTAATTCGTTATAGTCGATATAAAGGAATTGGAATAAAAAATGTGAAAGATGTGTGTAGATCCATTTTATGTGGCCTTGATTATTTGCACAGGGAGCTTGGAATTATCCATTCTGATTTGAAACCTGAAAATATTCTTCTTGTTTCCACCATTGATCCTTCAAAGGATCCCATACGTTCAGAATTTACTCCAATGCTAGAGAGGCCAGAAGGAAGCATAAATGGAAGTTCTGTTGTTAACAACATTGAGAAGAGGCTCAAGGAGAGGGCTAAGAGGGCCAGAGTTCGAATCTCAGAAAGAAGATTTTCAATGGAAGGTGTTGGGCAAGGGGGAGTGCAAAAGGAGAGGACTTTGGAGGGGATTGATCTAAGATGCAAGATTGTAGATTTTGGTAGTGCATGTTGGGTGGATAAGAAATTTGCAGGTGAAATTCAAACAAGGCACTATAGAGCTCCTGAGATTATTCTTGGGGCTGGATACTCTTTTTCTGTTGATCTATGGTCTTTTGCTTGTATTGCTTTTGAACTTGCCACTGGTGATATGTTGTTTTCACCTAAAACTGGAGAAGGATTTACAGAAGACGAGGTATGCCTTTTCTTTCCTGTTTACATTACTACTAGTATTTTTTTTTTAATGTTTTTTTCTAACCTGATGAAATATAAAAAGAAATTAGTACTTCAATAAAGCTTTGACTAAGTGTATAAAAATGAACAATTAGTCAGACGAAGTTTTCCCTTACTATATTCATGTTATCTAAGTGAGAGCTTTGTTTCTATCATAATGAACCTTTAATTATAAATCATCAATTGTTAAGGTATTAATTAGCGCAATGACATGTGGGTCAATGATCAGTTTGTTTTGCTATTCTTTTTTTTACTAATCGAAAATTGCTCTTCTCGTAAAGGTATTTGTAATTAAAATTTTAGTTCTTCTCTTAAAGAACTAAATTGATTTCATAACAGGAAATTAAATTTATTTATATGCAAATGCAACATTAATAAATTCTTGTTTGCTTCCTAAACAAACTCTACAAAGAAAGTAGTTCTATGTACATATAATCAATCATATAAGGTCGAATTAAATGATAATTCCAGTTTCAAATTATCTCAACCCTTAACTACAAATTCAATATCAAGCATAACCAAATATTTAAAAAGAAAAACAAAACGAATTCGGCCTTACTGTGTTGTTACATGAAATTTGATCCAATGTTGTTGATTTTTCTCATTTGGTGTTCAGTTGACGATCTGAGCACATATGTATTCCCGAGAACATTCTACTTGATCTGAACAATATGATCTGAGAACGCATGTCAGTAATTTTCAAGGAGAACCGGGCAGTTCAATTTTTAACAAACATAATCTCGTTTTTTTTTTTTCGTTCATAGTTGATCTGATCTATTAATTATTAGATATAGTCACTAGATCACTTAATGCTTAATAAAGAAATATATACAATATGTAAATGCCAAGTCAATTCAAGTCATTTTATCATTGCACATGAAAATAGAGTAAGAATAAAAATAAATTTCATTTAAAATTCTCATTCCTAAAATACCATCAAAGTTAAAGGTTGGTATTAAGTTAATACCATGAAATTCAATATAGCGACTAATTTGGATCAAATTTTCAATAATCTTGGAATAATATGGAGCTCTTTAAAAATCTGGGATTAAATTGGTCACTTGTTGAAAGCTGGGGACTTGATTTGGGCTTTTGTTCTTTCGAAATTAGGTGGGATTTTTTAAAATTGAACTCTCTCTCTCTCTCTCTCCTTCCCTATAGGTTCAAAAGGTTTGAAATGAGTGATTTCTTTTCTTTATGACTTAATATATAATATATTGATGAGTTGGGGGATGGAAGTATTGTGTGGAAGTGTGAAAAGAATGCGGGGATTGGGAATTGCAATTGCTGTCATTTGATTCACATAAAATGTGTTGGCCAAGAGTCGTTTAATTGAGACATTTTCTTTTTTACTTTTTTGTTCAGTTTCATAAAACAAATGTTGAATTCAAGGCTAAATGCTTTGAAAAACTAAGATGATTTGGAAGTAACAAGCCGATGTCATTATCTAAACGCTCTTTAAATACAGATTACCTTATAAAGATGTTTTGTATTCAGGAATTTTAGCTGTAATACTAAGTGATGATGTGTGGGGCAGCGGTAATGGTGATTATGGGTAAACATTTGATATCTTAATTGTTGAAATGGAAATAAACTAGTGTAGATGGAGAAGTAGGGAGATTAAGATAGGAAGGAAGTTGAGAATACTGAAAGAATGAATTTCTAATAGGAAAGGAAATAGAGATAGAAAGAGAAAGAATGCATGAAGAGAACTTATGATTTTGGAGAAGGGAGCTATCAATTCTCTTTTTGTCTTTTCTCATAAAATCAACTGAAGTCCTACTATTTTTAATTGTAGATATATTCATGAATTTTTTAGCCTTGCTATAATTAATATCATAGCAACATACTAAATCGGTAAATAATCGTTTATTATTTTAATAATTAATAAAAAGAGAGAAAAACCAATAACATAATTTAAAAATCATACGTTTTTCATCATAGTATCAATTGAAGGTCTACTATTTATGATAGTGTATATTTTCATGAACTTCTTGGTCTTTGCTAAAATTTTGTAACTTTAATTATTGATAAAGAAAATTATACTTGAAGGATACCTTTTGATGGTTGATAGTTGAAATAATTAAGGGGCACCCTTATCATTTTGTTTCATGAACCGGGTTAAATCACCTGAAGAACTGTAGCTTATGCATCCTTATTTTTTTTCTAGGCACCATACTGATTGTGATAAGTTCCTTATTACAGTTAACTTGTACATTAAGGAGCTGCTCGGTTGATTGTATTAAGATGTACTGTGTTTGAAATTCAGGTATTTTACATAGTTGACTATTGGTTTTAAGAATAATAAATGTAGATAAATTATCAATTTTATTAAATACACTCCATAGCTCGTATTTGTGGAATTTGGTATTTGGAAAAATGTTTGTGGGTTTTACTTTAGTATTTGAAAAAAATAGTGGAAAAATATTAGAGGGCTTATTCTTATTGATACAAAGAGGGTATAAATATACATTACAAGATATACTGGTAAGGAAAACAATAAAAACATAATACAGTAGGTAAGGAAATGAATAATAATAAATATAAGAGACAACTAATCTCTCTAAACTAATCTCTCTAATTAAGGACTAATTAAGGAGACAAAATAACTAGAGATTCCTAAGATCCATTATACAATTTATAACCCTCTAAATATATAGTTATAACAAATATGAAATATAATCATCATTATTTGCGAGATCTTTCAATGCTTTTCCTCAAGCTGACATGAAGATGTCACTCATGTCAAACTTGCTAAATAGATTCTCGTGTTGTACTTTGGAAAAACTTTTTGTTAGAATATCTACTGTTTGGCTAGCAGTGGGTATGTAGGACATACATTTCACACCACTAACTATCTTCTGCTTGATGAAATGATTGTCACTTCTACATGTTTTGTTTTGTCATGTAGAACTGAATTATGAGCTATAGAGATTGCAGCTTTGTTGTCGCAGTAAATTTTGATAGATGCTGGTATAGGAATCTTTAACTATTCCAGGAGTCTTTTTATTCATAATACTTCACAGAGTCCATGTGCGTCCATGTGCCACCGAGTCTATGTGCCACTGAGCGGAATTTTGCTTCAGCACTATTTCTTGCTACCACACTTTGTTTTTTACTTTTCCAAGTAAACAGATTTCTTACTGCAAATGTACAATAACCTGATGTGGATCTTCTATCATTTACGTTTCCTGCCCAATCTGCATTTGTGAAGGCTTCTATTAGAAGATGTTCTTCCTTTTTGAACAAAAGTTCTTTTCCAGTTCTTTTGAGATATCTCAAAATTCGGAATACAACTTTGAAGTGAGTATGTATAGGTGAATGCATGAATTGACTAACCACACTAACTGCAAAGACTATGTTAGGTCGAGTGTGAGCCAAATAGATTAGTCGTCCTACCAGTCTTTGATAGCGAGCTTTGTCCATTACCTCATTAGTGTTGCTATTTTCAACTTTATATTAGGTTTAATTGGCGTATATGCTGCCTTGCAACCTGTCATTCCTGTTTCTTTGAGTAAATCAAGTACATACTTGCGTTGATTGACAAAAATTCCCTTGGATCTTGCAAACTCTATTCTGAGGAAATATTTAAGCTTTCTCAAGTTCTTAATATCAAATTCGGCTTCAAGTTTTCTCTTCAAGTTGCTAATCTACAGAGGATCATCCACTGCAATGATTATGCCATCTACATGCACAATCACAATGGCTACTTTACCTTTGATGGAATGTTTGAAAGGAGTGTGATCAGCTTGGCTTTGAGAGAATCCATGTCTCTTGATAACGTCACCAAAACGTTCAAACCAAGCTCTAGGAGACTGCTTTAACCCGTATAGAGACTTTTTTAATTTGCATACTTTACATTTTTTAAATTTTTTTTCAAATACGGGTGGTAGGTCCATATATAATTCTTCTCGCAATTCTCCATTTAAAAACACATTTTTACATCAAACTGATGAAGTGACCAGTTGAAGTTAATTGCAAGAGAAAGAAGTACTCTAATAGAGTTAATTTTAGCAACAGAAGCAAAAGTCTCTTGGAAGCAAAAGTCTCTTGGTAATCAAGTCTCTTGGTAATCAATACCACGAGTTTGAGTAAATCTTTTTGCTACTAGTCTCGTTTTATCTCTCTACACTTCTATCAACTTTAAACTTCACCATGAACACCCATTTGCACCCCACAAGTCTTTTTGTCGTTAGGAAGATGAATGACTGTCCAAGTGTTATTTCTTTTAAGAGCATTTATTTTTTCCATCACAGCTAATTTCCAACTCGGTTCACCTAATGCTTCCTGAACAGTTCTTGGATAAAATATATTAGAAATCCTCGACACAAATGCGCTGTGATTCTATGATTTTTTTGATAGTTTTTCATATGACAGTTCTTGGAATAAAAATATTTCTTTTAAGAGCATTTATTTCTTCCATCACAGCTAATTTTCAACTAGGTTCACCTAATGCTTCCTGAACAGTTCTTGGATAAAATATATTAGAAATCCTCGACACAAATGCGCTGTGATTTTTTTGATAGTTTTTTATATGACAAGGATTGTGTGGTAGGATGTTTTGTGCTTGTTCGGATTTCTTTTCTGAAAGCAATTGGAAGATCAAGATCAGAATGAGTGGAAGTAGAGGGAAGGTTACTCCGAGGTTACTCCGAGTTGTAGGCTCCGAGTTGTAGGGCCATTATTCGACAAGGGTGATTGAAGATTGAACATCTGTTGAGGGAACATCTGGGGCTGTAGTAACCTTATAGAATTTCTTCATAGTATAAATTTGCAGCTCATGTTGAGGATTATGATCCGTTGGAAGTACTTCTCCCCCCATCTCTGGTAAGGTTATATCTGACAAAATAGGATTACTAGTGCTGACCCTAATTTCTATATCAGAATTAGTTAAAGAAATGAGTAAAGTTTACCAAAAATTATTTTCTTCAACTAAATTCTCCCCTGAAGAAAATTATTTTGAAAAAACGGGTGATCCTCGATAAACTTGACATCCATGCTCTCAAATTTTTTTTTTTAACAGGATTAAAGCATTAGTACCCACGTTTATTGGACACATACCCAATAAAAACACATTTTTCAGCTTTGGGATCAAGTTTTGAGCGAAATATATTTGGGACATGCACATAGCAAACACATCCAAAAACTTTTAAAGGGAGATCAACAATTATCTTAGCTGTGGAACAATAATTTTTTAAGACTTGTAAAGATGTTTTAAATTTCAGAACTCAAGATGACATTCTATTTATTAAATAACAGGAGGTAAGGAGTGCATTACCCAAAAATATTTAGGAACATCCATGCAAAACATAAGTGCCCTGGTAACTTCGAGTAAATGTCTTTTTTTTTTTTCAGTAATACCATTTTGTTATGGTATGTCACGATAAGTGAATCGATGCAGTATATTTTTTCAAAATAAATGTTCGAAAAAAATTGTTGAGATATGTAGTCTCATTATATGTTCTTAGAATGCTAATTTTTGTTTGAAATTGATTTTCAATCATGTGGAAAAAATTTTTAAATCGTTGATCAACTTCAAATTTCTTTTCCAATAAATACACTCAACAAACTCGTGTGTGATCATCAATAAATGTTACAAACCATCTTTTTCGAGAAAGTGTTAACTTTGGAAGGTCCCCAAACATCACTATGCATCAAATAAAATGGTTTTGAAACATAATATGATTTTATTGGAAACGAAACACGGTGACTTTTAGATAGATTACACGCTTCACAATGAACTTTTGAACAATCAATACTTTTAAATGGTTTAGGAAATAAAAATTTGAGATATGGAAAATTAAGATGCCTTAATCATTTTTACCATAACATAACTTGATCACAATCAAAGTTTGAACTTCTACTACATAATCCATGAGCTGTTTTATTTGCATAATCAGTTTCATCATAGTAATACAACCCGTTCATTTTTCTAGCAGTTCCAATCATCTTCCCCGAGTTTCGCTCCTGAAAAACACAATTGGAAGGAGAGAAAAAAATGGAATAATCAGAATCTTTAAACAAACAAAAAGAAGATTACATGTAAGTTTTGGAACATACAAGACATTTCAAAGAGATTTTTTCTGAAATTTTAATATTTACTTTTCCTGCAATAGGTGAAAAATTGTCAACAAAGTTTTGGAACATACAAGACATTTCAAAGAGATTTTTTCTGAAATTTTAATATTTACTTTTCCTGCAATAGGTGAAAAATTGTCAACAACAATTCTGATTTTTTTGGAACCGGAACATGGATAATATGAATCAAATAATTGAGAACAGCTTGTCATATGATCAGAGACTCCTGAATCAATGATCCAAGGAGTGGTACTTCCTAGAAAAGCCAAAGGATTACTACCTGCTTGTGCTATCGAACCGATAGACGCATTAGATGATGAGCAAGATTTTAGCAGTTTAAGAAGATGACTTAATTGCTTTTTACTAGGTGGAGATGACTCAGTCTCATTTGTGATAGGTGTGCTATGTTCACCAGATTTTTTTCCTTTACGGTTAGGTGATTTAACATGCAATTTTCAACATTTTTCACGAATATAGTGTGGCTTTTCACAGTAGTCACAGTGCATGTTGTTTTTGTCTTCTACATTGGTTGTGAGAAGATTTCTTGCTTACTTGAGCTTCAGGAATAACCAGCTCTGATCTTTCCACGGACTCGATTGAACCTGTCGTTTTCTTTCCCAACATCACATGTCTCTGACTCTCCTCTCCTTACTTCCGCAAAAACTTCACTAATTGGAGGTAGGGATTTCTTCCAATTATTCGGCCACGGACCTCATCAGATTTCTTCCAATTATTCGGCTTCCAATTATTCGGCCACGGACCTCATCATATTCAACGTTTAGACCTGCAAGAAATTTGAAGATTCGACCAGTATTCACTATCTTCTTGTACTGGTTGTCGTCATCATTTGATTTCCATTCATGGTCGTTGAATAAGTCCAGGTCATGCCAAATCCGCTTAAGAGAATTAAAATACTTTGTTACAGAATCCTCACCTTGGCAAATTTCTCCAAGTCGTAGGGTCAACTCATAAACTTGAGATTGATTTCCAAGATCAGAATACATTTCTGAAACATTATCCCATAATTTCTTGGCTGTAGAGTAACACAGATAATTTGTACCATCTCTTCAGTCATGGAATTGACCAACCATGTCATTACCATTTAGTTTTCTGCATCGCAAATGACATAAGTCATGTCATTCACGTCATACTGTTTAGTATCATATGTGATATAGCCAATCGTTTCTCTTCCTCGGATATACATGCGAAGAGATTGTGATGATCGAAGAAAATTATCACAATTTAGTCGGATTGTAATGATTTGAATGAGATGATTTTCATATATATTTCTCTGAGGTTCGGACTGAGATAGCTGAAGACGTTGACTTGTCCTAGACGTGACTTTAGACATTTTAGAGGTGAAGGACTGTGAATTTGCTTGAGCCCAAGATTCGCCCGCCGAAGCAAAAGATTACCGCTTCGGAGAATTACCGCCTTCAGGATCGAGCGGTGAGCGGTACAGAGGTGAGCGTCTTTCACGAGACAGGATCGAGCGCAGGCGAAGCAGACGAGCCTTTAGAGAATTATCAAGTGGGATCGAGCTCTCCAGGCGAAGCGGTTTTCACGAGACGGGATCGAGCGCAGGCGAGGCAGGTGGCTTTTGTGAGACGGGATCGAGCGACACAGAGAGGATCGCACAGGGCATCGAACAGTTCCACGATCGAGATCGAACAGGCGAAGCAGACGACTCTAAGATTGAACAGCTCCAAGGATTCAGATCCTCAATATTCGACGAGTCTTTGATACGTGGAAAAATATTAGAGGGCTTATTCTTATTGATACAAAGAGGGGTATAAATACACATTACATGATATACTGATAGAAAAAACAATAAAAACAGAATACAGTAGGTAAGAAAATGAGTAATAATAAATATAAGAGGGAGCTAATCTCTCTAATTAAGGAGACAAAATAACTAGAGATTTCTAAGATCCATTGTATAATTAGAACCCTCTAAATATAGAGTTATAACAAATATGGAATATAATCATCATTATTTGCGAGATGTTTTAACAATATCATAATGGTTGTTCATAATCTACACGCCAACATTATTGTCATATAATATAAATTATTGGAATAAAAGAATGATAACTACTGTCCCTTTTATCTTCTGCCTCACATTCTTTCATCTCTTGTTGCTCTTTCAGAACTTATTGGTCTAAATTTGCAGGACCACTTGGCTTTGATGATGGAACTCCTTGGAAAGATGCCTCGGAAGGTGAGTAATTAATTCATCCATATCTTTTGTCCATCTTCCCAGCCGTCTCCGTTAACCATCCCAGTCTCACTTGTGAGAGCAGGTTGCCATTACAGGATCCCGATCGAAGGACTACTTCGACAAATATGGAGATTTGAAGCGGATCCGAAGGTTGAAATTCTGGCCCATGAATAGGCTTTTGGTCGAGAAATACAAGTTTTCCGACCATGACGCACGAGAGTTTTCAGAATTCCTTCAACCACTCCTTGATTTTGCTCCGGAGAAGCGGCCAACTGCAGGGCAATGCCTACTGCACCCATGGCTTTGCGGTGGAGATCCAAACACGGGGTGATTCTAGAAAAGCTGGTAAAGTTTAAATGGTTGGATGAAGATTTTTTTGTTACAAAAAAGTTCTGAATTGGCTTCCATAATGATTTTGAGAGAAGGTATGTATCTTGAAAATTCTTTTGAAGGATTTATGGAGTTTCGAATATTGTGGAAGAAGGTAGAAGATATTCTGACTTATTGGCCATTTTGAGATGAAAGGAAGTGGCACTATTTAAAGTACCTTCCATTACATTTTCTCTGCAAGATCCATAACCCCATTATGGAGTGATTACAGCTTCTGTAAATGGTTGAGCTTAGGAGGATAAGCCATATCTGAGAAATATTTATTCATTTTGAGTGATGAGTGAGTTGTGCTATTTATGACCTGTTCATCCATTGCATGATTAACTCCAGACTTTGATTCCTTTTTTATGAGGATATTCAGGCATTATTTGTATAAATAACACCATTGAAGACCTCTGATTGTCATTGTATTGATTCTCCTTTCCAAGTGAAATTTAATTATATTATACCCATTTGCCCTGTTGTAATTATGTGTTTTGCTGAAGGTTTAACTCATTGCCATAGATTATCTAATGGATATTACATTTATTTAAGCCCAAATACCTATGTAGCTCAAAATGTTTTGCACAGATTTTTGTTCCAGGAAGAATTTTTTATCAAATGACCATTACATTTATTCCTCTTTGATCGGAAATCTATGGCAGTGTTCTGTGATAGTTAAAGTGTGATATTCTTGGTCAAACATTCAGTTCATCAACTTCGTACAAAGCACATTGATTGGGGCACCACTTTGTTTGGAATTTGATTGATGATGACAATATTCTGTTGAATAAAATAGATTAAAGCAGAATCTGGACTGCATGCTAAAAAAATATACTACTAAATCATAAGTTCACCTATTATAAAATTTTGGTGAATATTAAATCTCGTGCTTGATTGTTCATTCGGGCATTTTGAAGAACAACACAATGCTTAGAGCTCACTTTGATCATCCCTCACTTATCTATAAGTGAAAGATGAGGTGGAGATTGTTATGAAAAGTGATAAAATCTAATGGTTGTAAATTAGATAGTATGTATATTAGGAAAATTGATATTATTTAACATAATTTAAGGAGATCTAATTATATGATCTCTCAGATATTTAATTTTTTTTTAATTTGTAAACCCTAATCATTCCATATTTATATAGTGATTATAGAAGATTTGTATGTTTGGGTTGTGACCTTAACTCAGTCGATTTTTCTTTTTATCCCCACATGATAGTGAAATAATATCTTATTTTTGGTTATTTGTTTGTTGTGTGAATTTATTTTCTGCGTTATTTTGCGCAAGATAACATTGTCATTGCCGGTCCCAAGCCGAGATGAGAAAAGTGAAGAGTTGAGTAAGGTAGTCAACAATCAACGTAAAACTTGTCGAAAAATTCATGACATGAATCTTTTTGATCATTAGAGAATGAAAATGCCACTAAATAAGACACAATGGAGAAAAAAATGATTCATGTAGCCGACCCCACGTTGTGGGATTAAGGCTCTGTTGTTGTTGTTGTATTGTTTTGCACAATAATATAATCATTGCTTTAATTAATATATCAATTTAGTGGCTAAAGGGAAGGTTGGGATTTGAAAAGCCACATAGTTGAATCTAAAACATGCTTTAAGAATGAGAATTTGAATGTGGAGAATTGAACTATTGAACTTCCAAGGTCAAATTTGACTAATGTTGTTTGAGTTGACCAGTAGTAAGCTAACTAGCAGTGAGAAATGGCCACCCTAAAAAACATCACTAGAGCACCACCTTTCAAGACCTTATATGAAAAAAAAAAAAAAACAGAAAATTTGATTGGAAGATTTACATACACACCACTCAAGTCTTGGGTATTTACATATATAAAATCTAAACATCAATATATATAAGGTGTATATACTTAAATTTGAAAAGGTGTATTTTCTCTTAAAAAGTTGAAGTTAGCTCTTCTAAACAATGACACGATCAACATAACCCGACTAGGGGCCGTTTGGTGCAGCTTATAAGTGCGGCTCTGTCTTTTTTAAAAAGCAGTCTACCCGTTTGCTTTGCGCGTTTTTGAAAACGTTGTCTGCCACGTTTAGGTTTTTTAACTAAACGCAGGCCTGCGGGCCGCGTTTCAGAATAAGTTGCTTATCCTGAAACATAAAAGTTGGCCCAAACAGACCCTAGATTACAACCCTAATTTAATTATTGTAATTATTTCTTTTTATATTTTTTATCAGCTATTATTAAATTTGAATGTGTTTAAAATAGTTACATAACAAATTAAATATTTTTATACATATTTTTTTGTTGCTTAAGTATTAAGATTTGAAAAAATAAAAATCGGAATAAATGACTTTTTCATTATAAAAATAAAATTATACTTAGATCATTATTACGTTATATTTCTTCATTAACTAAAAAATTTAAGACATGTATGAAAATATTATTGCTAAAAAAGACTTTAAGCCACTTTAAATATAAAAGTACTTTTAAAATCTCATTTTGTATTAAATTTTTTTATTTGGATAATTATTACATTACATTTCTTCAAGTTATACGCAAATATTATTATAAACAGAAATATTAATAGATTTATTAAACATTTACTTTAAATAAACAAAATATAATTTCGAGCTTATAATAATATTTTCTTGGGAAGCAGCTCCCGGCGAGGATCGAACTCGCGACCTTTCGCTTACGAAGCGAACGCACTACCACTATGCTACGGAAGCAAACAATTGGTGGTTAAAGAGTTGATCTTTACATTATTATACACCAAGTAACCCCTTACGAAATTAAATATTATGAATGAACAGCCAGGTTTTAGGAATTAATTGTTCAAAATTAATATAAGAAAACCTAATTCCATGACTTTGCAAATTAAGGGCCCGTTTGGGGCAGCTTATAAGTGCAGGCGGCGTTTTAAAAACGTCGTCTTACTGTTTAGTTTGTGTGTTTCGTCAGCTTATCCGAAACCGCGTTTGAATTTTTACAATAAATGCAGGTCGCGGGTTGAAACCCGCCCGACCCGCAGGCGAGCCGCGGGCCGCGTTTTAGGTTAAACAGCTTATCGCTTATCTTGAAATGTACAAGCTGCCCCAAATGCAACATAAATATATATGAGAATGACACTTTAGACAACCACAAGAGTATATATTTTTAAAATTATTGATTTTTTTATTAAATTAATCGTTATATTCTTTTAGGTCAAGCAAAAAATTCATGTTATATTATAGGAATGAGAAAACCTTAGTACTTTGCTCAATTAATGTATAAAAAAATATAAATGACCTCTAAAAAAAACATTTGTTGGTAGTAGCTTGATTATTTGTTTCTAAGGAATCTCTCTCCCCCTCTCTTTTTCAGACAAGATGAGGGTCACACCTAACTTTGTTAAAAATAAGAATGAGTGCAACTCAACCCCATAAAAACAAACATAAACAAATGAGAAAAATTTGCGTACGTAAGACGTTTGCAGAGTTACGTACATCGGAGGTTATTGAGAGCGTATTGAGGGGGTATATCCGCGTTATACCCCTTGTAACATCTCTGTAACCTACCTATAACCCCCCAATACCCTCTGAATAACCTCCGATGTACGCAGCGCTGCAAACGTCTTACTTACACAAATTTTTCTCGAAACAAAGAGCATTAGAAAATTAAAATAAATAAATCAAAAAACTTATAAAACAACAAACAATCATGAAAAATCAAAGATACAAAAGTAACACGAGCCCTCCTAAGAAGGTTTGACAAAGAAAAAGCTTTCAGACAGTAAAGATGCTCAATCAAGAACTGTGAACCAAGCCTCAACACAACTTGAATTATGAAGTAACAAATCCAAATAGCTCTGAATATCAACCAAGTATTGTCTCCACCTGAACCCAAAAGAAGAATCAGACACTAGAGAAGAAGATCAACATCCAACAACAGAAGGAGAACAATAAGAATCAGACATCCAACCTTGGCCAAATTTTTTCAAGAAATGCAAGAGCATACCAATATGCAAAATAATAAAAGCAATAAAAAACATTTAATAATATCAAAGTATTGATAAGGAAATGCTAAGATATTTATTTACACGTGTTAATAATCCAAAAGCCCAACACAATCGACCATAAAAAGGTCAAAGAAGGAGCAATGAATAATAGCGAATAAGAGAAAAAGAAGAGAAGCAATGAGATATATAAACGATCCCAAAGAAAAGAAGCGCAAAAACTTGAAAGATGGATAAAGTTCATATTAAAGCTTAAGCTAAAAAGCAAATGAAAGAAAAGCAATGAAATACCTTCCAAAGAGTCCAAGGATTTAAATAAAAAAAAAAAAAAGCAACAATGAAAATTTCACAAGATCGATCTGACAACAGATAAGAAGCTCAACATTCATAAGGAGAACGACCAAATAAAGAAGAAGAAACACATCCAACCAACATGAACAAAATCAAAAAGAGAATGCACAACAAACAACATAAAATGTTAAAGAAATAAAAAAACATCCAATAAGAACAACATATGAGCAAAATCCAAGTCCAGAAAGATAGATAAACCTCAAATAAAATAAAAGATTAAGAAAAATGTGCTCATAAACTTACCCAAAAGAAACATATGGAACTTCCTTCCAAGCATTATGGATATCTAAAATAAAAAAGGCCATAGTTATTAAAACAAAAAACAATTGAATTTTAATAACAGGTAGGAAACCAACAAAACTCAACCCAAACTAAACAAAAGAAAAGAACAATAATAAAATAAAATGGATCATAAAGAAAAAAAAAACAAAAAAAAAAAAGCAAAACGAATAACCCACCAAAAGATTAGTATAAATTCAAAGCAAAAATATAGGGAAGTAAAGAGATATAATCAAAATAGATAATAAACTAAAAAAAGAGAAGAACGCGACAATCTAAACAAAAGAGAAAGCAAAAACAGCCTAAATAAACAAAAAATATCACAAAAAAATAAATATAATTATTTATAAAGATCATTAAAATACGAAAGAATATCTTCTTTATACTTTCATCTTCTACCATTCCAATTAATAATTTTATAAATATTAAAAATCATAATAACAATACAAGAAAAAAATTATTTAAAAATTCTTTCATTCCTCTCTCTACAAATATAATAAGTTAAGAAAATTTTCTTAATAATATTAGAAACAAAAGAATCTACTTCAATGATAATGAAGCGTTATTATCACTTAAAATATAAAAATTCTCATGAGGCGTATAACTCTTTATTAAAGAGTGGTCAAACTTACAATAAAAAAGGTATAATTATGAGTTACATTATGATTCAAACATCTGACTTATTAATCATAATACCTCTGACAATCAATGCATCTTTAGTTTTGGGAAAGCTGCAATGGAAAAGTTGTGTGTATGTTTGTATTGTAGAGCTGTGCAACAGTTGTTTATGAAAAAAAAAATGATATTTTTTATTTTGTATTGGTGTGTTGTTTGTAAGATAATCATTCCAGACGTAATAACTCGTTCATGGAAATAGAAAGTACATTCAAAACCCTCTAAAACTCATACGTTCAAATAGTACATCTAGAGCTGGCATCTCACTTAACAGTGAGTAACATAACAATAAAAATAAAAAAATAAAAGGGAAAATTTCATACATAGGAGCCAATTCTTGTGGATTTACCTATCTCACACCTAAACTTTCATTTTTACACATATAGCACTTTACCTATGGATGAAAAGGTGGATTTGACTATAAAAATGTGATAATGAGTGTTACTTTCATATGATATTTGTAATTATGAATGTAAATATCATATGAAAGTTTAGGTGTGAGATAGGAAAATATGAAAGTTTTGAGTGCGATGTACGTAAAAGCCCCAAAAAAATATTAAAACAACAATCATCATGTATTTGGGAATGAAAAAGAGCAAGATAAAAAAAAACAATTATAAAAATCAATCGAGTATTTGGGGTTGAAAAGGACAACAATGAGGAAATTGAGATTAAATTAATCGAGTATTTAGGAATGAAAAGGGCGAGAAGAACAGTTAAAAATTAAGCAAATACTCTTTGTGAGATACAACAAACATCATGTTCAGTAAGCAAAGTTAAGTTTGCCTCCGTAAAGTAAAATTTTGTCGAGAATGAAAGTACACATGGGGATGATTGTTGATCTCTAGAACACTAACATAATTGATTAAATGTAAAGTAAATGAAGATAGAAATCCACCTAACCATGTATTCAGCTATGAAGATGCAGTTTAAGTTTAGGTAAAGCCTTTGCCAAACCTTTCGACACAGTGACTAACATTTAAATATGGTGTAGAGTAATCAATGACTTTCCAAGGTATGTGAAAGATAAATAGGCCGGGTTTGGGGGATGCACGAGTTGTACACCATATAGACTGTAGTTGATCACATAGGTCCTAATGGTGAGCTGAGAATATATCTGTAAATCACAGGAACTAAAGTCGGCAGTTGCACGAGCTGTGAGCAACATATGTCGTAGTTAATCATGTATGTTATAACAGTGAGTTGTGATAACGTTCGTAGGTCGTAGGGCCCAGAGTCGGAGACTGCACAAGCTGTAAATTTAGCTTGTCGTAGATTGTCACATAGACCGTAGTTGTAAGTTGGGATAATTTTTTGTAGATCGAGGGTGCTGAAGTCGGGAGTTGCATGAGTTGTGAGCCACATAGGTCGTAGTTGGTCACGTTGGCCGTAATGGCGGGCTGTGATGACGTTCATAGGCTGCAGAAGCTAGTCAAGAGCTACTTGAGCTGTGAGCCACATAGACTATAGTTAGTTACACAAATTATATTGGTGAGTTGTAATAACATTCATAGGCCACAGGGGCCAGAATATGGAGCTGCACAAACTGTAAACTATGTAGGCTATAAGGTTTAGCTAGAAAGTAGCTGGTTATAATTTTAAATATTAAACAAAAAAATCGTATGTTCTTTACGTACATACCAGTTCTAATAATAATAATAATAAATCACCACGCCAATATATATATATATATATATATATATATTGCCCCTTACTGTTGACTGTACCTAATAATAGTTTTTCTTTTTATTAAATACCGGAAAGTCATATTTAATTGATACTTTTTGTGAGCTGGGAAGTGGGAAACACTTCGCTTGAAAGCCAAGTGGTACGATAAAAGCATAGGTGGAGCATCCATGGCCGCA
This sequence comes from Phalaenopsis equestris, assembly GCF_001263595.1. NCBI lineage: Eukaryota > Viridiplantae > Streptophyta > Magnoliopsida > Asparagales > Orchidaceae > Phalaenopsis > Phalaenopsis equestris. The sequence continues at coordinate 1,189,334 of NW_018164495.1, forward strand.
TGCTCTACCAGCCCCTTTCTATCATGGCCATAAGTTTCTTTGTAATAAATATCAACTATAGGGAAAGCGTTGCCAGAGAGGGATGTAGAGTAAATGCATAAAATGATGATTCAGAGATGAACAAAAGCGCAATAGAGGTGTCAATTAGACCAGAGCACCTCATTAATAATGAATTCTATTTCATGTGCTCCGTTCATTTAAATGGGCATAACCAAATCTAGCAATGTTACCAAGGACCCATTTAAACCCACACTTTAATGTAAAGTTACTTAAATTTAATTTTGCAAATAAACAATTACATGAATAAAAAGGAGGGAAATTTACATGCATATATTTTTATGTGTTTTTATATCAAATACCTAAACTTTTATATTTATATTTATTTTACCTGGTGGTATAAACCTATGTATGAAAAGATGAATCACTTTGAAAAAGTAAATAATAGTGATATTTTTATATGATGTTAATGATTTAGATGTTTTACAGATGAATATGGAAGTTTGCGTGATCCGCAACGTTAGAGTAATAAATTAGTGTCTCAGAGTAATATGAGATCCAACACACACACACATATAAAAGGAAAGTAGTGAGAGAAGACACCACGATTTTTATATAGAAAACTTTGGAAATATTTAGTTTCAAACTATGGAAAGGTTTAGTATGAAATCCATCTGATTATCCTGTTACGAGAGCAAATCTTTTAGATTTGATTTATTTAGGAAAGACAAGGGTAGACCTAAAGAGACTTGGGCATATTGTATAAAAAAATGATCTTAATATTAGAAGTAAGTGAAAATATGACACTTATTAGGATGCAATGGAGAAAAATGATTCGTGTAGCCAAACAAACTTAGTGGGATAAAGGGGGGTTGTTGTTGTCGTTGATGATGAATGTATTTACCTTGAATGTTCGTAGCATTAATAATATTGGAAGGATTCCATTTAACTTAGATTCAACCATTATCAACAATATGAAAGTTGTTAATACTCATCTCATTTGAAAAAATATTGAATTGATTCATAAGGAATTGGTCAAAGGCTGAAGAAAAAAGGAAGTTCCTCTTTAACATGATTTTTATAGTCAGAGATACTAACATTGTTGATAAAATTACATACATTTAATATCTCCATGTTTTGAAAGAAAATGGGCAAATGTACAAATGTTAAGAATGAGAAATTGTCCCTTTAGACCTACCCTTTTTCCATTAGAGGTAGACGATCAAGAATTGGTGTTACTAGATAATTTTGCAAGAAGTAGATTATTATTTCTGTAATGAGGAAAGGGAGAGGGATACAACTCTTTACAACACAACATAGGTGATTTTTAGTCTTGCATACCATGTATTTACAGTATGATAAGTGAATTCCCTATGAAATATTCCATATTAATATATGTGTAGGAAATAGGAGTGTTAAGTTCAAGGGAAGGAAGAGGAAGGGAAGCATAAGGGATCGAAGAATAAGTACCTTGATTATTAGAGAGATGATCAACATGTCTAATATTACTTCTATTAGGCCTTAGCCTTTAATTCTTAATGAGGTTTCTTCTATACATAGAAGCATCTTAATCAGGTGGTTTATAATTCGAAGGTTTAGGCCATGAAGAAGAATCATATGCAAACGAAGAACAATCCTTATATGCAGAATGTTTCCATTCACAAATCACTTCTTAAATAATTCTCTTATTAACATTTATAAAAACCAAATCATATATTAATCTTAATAATATTTGAGCATGAGTAAGACTGGATTCTTTAGTGTAAGAGGATATACAATCAAAGGAATACATGTCTTACTGGCTATTTTGGAAATCCCTTTTGCAAACATATAATAATGAGGGAGATTTTGAAACTTAACTCGCATAGGAACCTCATGAAAGCCCTCTTTAATAGATTTAAAATTGTTAGTCTAAAAAAATGAAGCGTTTATAACCAATAAACTACGACACTCCCAACATTACCATATATTCATCCTCAACATCGTTAAATTTTAGAAGAAAAAAAGCCTTCATTGAGAGATATTAACTCAATGTAACCTTTCAATATCAAAATATTTTTAATAGCTTGCAACAACTTATTGTAAAATGGGTGCACCCAAGGTGTATCTGACCAGCTCAAGCCTTCATTGCTTGGAACATTAATCCACCTCCTCTTCTGGAAAAAAAAAAATCTTATTTATACAAGGAATGAATGAAAGATTAAAGTTTGTAAGATTAGGGATATGCAAAGAAAATATCCCTTTCCAGTTAAAAGAATGACCATGACCAATAATAGAGGCTATAACAGAAGATGGGACGGGTGGAAATGACAAACAATTCATAGCCTGCATAAAGTGTCACCCCTAAGCAAAGTGAGGGGGGTGAAAAGTAAGATCAGAAAAGGAGACAACCAGGGCTTCAAGAGGAAAAAGGAAAGCAAAAGAAGATAAAGAATATCCTAGAAGAGCTTTGAGAGTAGCTCTCATTTAAAAACTCCCCAAAATAGCAAAGTTTGAGGTTTACAATTAATCTAACATTAACTAGGCGGTGTCTACTTGTCTCATGGAGACCCGGGTCCCCGGGCAGGCATAATTTCTCACATAGGTAGTATGTTCATACTGGTATATCATATTCATGTGTGTCATGTTGCATGTGACATCTTTTCATCCATTTGCATGATGTGTGTTTCGCCCTTTTGGGCACCTATTGTGATTATTTCATACCTTAGTAAAACAATGACAATGTGAGCTTCTTGCATGTTTGTATGCTTGCCCATTCACCATGACAACTTGTCCTACTTGTTGGGTGAGTGACCCCGTATCGGTCGTGATGCCTTAATGAGCTTTGATCGTTGGGTTGATCCTGAGGAGCAATGCGGTAAAGTAATCGGGATTGACATGAGTATAACTGTGTTAAGCATCCAAGGGTTCTAATGTGTATCATATGTGTTACAGACCCACATTATAAGTCCTCTATTTTAAAAGTATAAAATAGATATTTCTACTATTTATATATTATTCACTATATTTTTAAAATATATACGTTAAGTCATATGTAAGGTCACTTATTTTAAATTTCTCCCCTCCTTGTGACGTGATTTAGATCACTTGGATCTTTAGAACAGCGCCGACGTGTCGACCCAGTCAAATTCATACGTTATTTAAAGACTTTACCCTATGCACTTATAAGCTAGGTTAGGACACTTTTCGTTACATGGTGTGATATGCTAGGATTTAAGGTGTTAAGTAGTGTTTTTAGATGCCTTTGATTATTGTACTGTACTGGTTCTCCTTGTGCTAGCCATGCATCACCCTTCTGCTTTTTGGTGTGCTAGTGCGCTTAATGTGCATAGTAATATAATAGGGTGTTCTTCTGCAGGGAGCCATGTCCATTTATTTGCAAATACACAAGTACCGCTATGAGGGAGCATGCAATAATTTCTATCTCTTTTGTTTGCAGGTGTTATGCAACTCCCACAATTATAAGGCACAATCTATTTTGCATTACATGACTTTTGCTGCTAACTCTTGTTTTCATCTAGGTTGACTCTTTTATTTTCTCTTTCAATGTATTTAACAGAGTCCCTAGATTGAGTCTGTATCAGAAATAAGATATGAACATGAGTTTTAAGGTAGATGATGCATCAAACCACGTGACGGGGACCAGGAGCAGCAGCTTGTGTCCTATACCTTAAGTCTGATTTCAATATTTTTGTATAGATCTGGGACTGGGCATGTATGTGCGGAGTGACCGCATTTCCAGCTTTCTTGGGATATCTCGTCGGCCTAACGACATTTGGCTTCCTTATATATATTTTTAAATGCTTTACTCTTTTTATTGAGTATATGCATGCCTGGATTGTTTTTTATTATTTATTTCTGTGCATCAAGGATTCTATGAAAATTATAATCTAGACTTGTTAAGGACTTGAAAGTTATAATTCTTTTACTTAAAAATCCAACTAAAAGATTAAGATTATTAAATTTTAGGGTTAAAAGAATCGGGAATTTTCAAAACTTCTCTTTACTTTTTGTATGGCCTTTGGGTGTGTTTTAAAATAGACTGCATGCATGACCGTAACCAAGCCATATTTAATAGGGTCTCCACACTTAAGATTGTGGTAGATAACTGCTTCATATTTACATACCCCGAGGAGAAGCCCCCGCACTTCTCCAACCCGACTAGCTCTACATACATTTTTATATAGGTGGTTGTCTAATGTGTCTAGGGTGTTAGAAGGACCCCGACCAAGACGGGTAGTAAGTCATTTTGTTGGAGTGTTTATAGGTTTGTAGCTAAACGTCTCTCTCTCTCTCTCTCTCTCTCTCTCTTTTATGTTACTTCATCGCCGCTTCGACAGGTATAAGTCCCACCTCTTGGGGCTCCAGCCGATAGTCATAGGATAAATTTTCGTTTCTTTGACCTTAAGGCTGTCGATGTTCCCATAAACGATGCAATTCACAGATTGTTGACCAAATATCTTTAGTCATGTTGGGTCGACTATCTTCAAGATCGGGTAGACATAAGATTCTAGTAGCTTGGGATGACGAGTCCGTGGTACCCAGCTGCTTCAACCTTCTAGGGATTACTTCTCTCTTTCTTTGACTACCCTTGTTGAGCCCCGTCTACTCATTTGACCTTGTTGATATCATTTGGTGACCCAAAGCCTATGAGCTACCGCCCGTTTGTGATACGATGATTTATCATCTGCCCTTATGGTATGGGCGTGCTTTGACGCATAGGGACATCCCCATCAAATGGTCATGGTTATTTCGTAGGTTCTTTATGCTGATGAGATGCTACCCATTCGGGATGAGAAAGACTCACCCTTTACCTGATGACTTGGCGAAAGATTTGAAGCATTGAAACTTTCTCATATGAAATAACTATTCTTTGTGAGTTTATTTCCCCAGGATCATGATAATAAAAGCAGAACTATTTTTATCGAGAGTATTCTGGGATATCTTCTTAGATATAATTAACCAAGTGGATATGTCTCCTTGGGAGTGCTCTTGACCCCGGAACAGACACATGCAGTTGATTCACTGGTTTGTGGGTAGTCTATGTCGATACTCTTTCACGAATACTAATCTAATGTGCTTTTACCCGATCTTGTTCAGACAGACATGCTTGAAGTTCCTTGCAAGGTCTGATTCTTCCCTTTTTTATGATCATCATATAATCCGGAAAAGAGATTTCTCCTGGAAGAAAAAGTATACGACGATCATCAAGCTGACGACCCTTTTAAAATAGAAAGAGAAAGGAACGAAATCACTGTTGACAATTTGTCGATAGCATTTTACAGTGTAATTTAAATTCGATCAAATTAGCTGAATTCTAAGTTCAGCCAAAATGACATATGGAGTGAACTTTAAAAATTCATGAAAACTTTACATTGTATTTATGCTTATTCATACGAAACACAAATGTTCTCAAATCCCTGAAAATAAATTAGAGTACACAAGAAATCCTTCCAACTAAACGACCCCTAGTGTAATAGGTGTATATTGCTTTGCAATGCTGCTCATAATTAAGGGCGAAATTACGTCCAAACATGTGGTCGCTCTCGCCTAAACAGCAATACAAGCAATAAATTCGTAATAAATTTGCTTCTTCCTCAATTATAAGGTCGGAATAGAAATTATTTGAGGGGCCAAGAGGTAGATATAAATTTTTGTTTGTCACCTATTGAGATTGATATCTTTTTATTCAAGTTTGTATTAATATAAAAAAATGCACGAATGTAAAATATTTTAAAAAATAGGCCGATCCTAATTTTGAGTAGGTCCAAAAATCAAAATGAATTTCAAACCACTTCTATTTTAAATTGAGTTTCATAAATAAAAATATATGCATGTCAAAATAAATATTAGGATTTTAGAGTTAATCCAAACCAATTTGGGGTCATCATGTTCTTTCTCGCATGCAAAATAGAAAAAAATTGTGCCTGGATAATGCATGTCCGGATGACGATGTGAATAGCAGCATGTTAGTGTTTACGCCATCGTGGTGTAATCCACATCGTTGTTTGGATATTCTGACGATAGAGTCCAAATTGTTGCTCTCCTAAGACCAAATATGAAGACATGAGTTTAGGAAGAGCTCGTTGAGAGTTAAATAATATTCCACTCACACGAGAAAGTGTGACCATTGGAGAGAGAATATTATGTTCGTCGTCCACATATCTAATCTGGACATAATATTTTCTCCTCCTGAGATGACTTAATTATGTTTTGTGATGCCTAAGGCAGTGTTTCGCTGAAACTGGAATTTACTAGGATTTAGTAAATTCAATAAATCCTGTAATGGAGACGGAGCTTAACAATGATAGAATAAATCTTTTAAATTTGTCTCTCATTGAGGTTTATTAAATCTAGATTTACATCATAATAGAGATAGAACACGATGAAAAGTGACAAAAAGTGAAAAAATTTTATCTAACCGAGCCTTAGATTTAATTTTCATTTTCTCAGTGTTTGGCTAGATTTAAGTTAAATGCATCCCTAAATCCTATTAATACTATACTACCAAACATCTTCTAAGTGTATTCCCACTTAGAGAAAGCGTATGCTATCCTGGGTCAGACTCTGTGATTTTTTCTCTTTTTAGGTTTTTCACGTAAAATTTTTGATGTATCTACTGGTTGTTTTCTTTTATATGAGTGCATGTTGAACCTTCATGTAATATTAATACAATAATCTATTACTCTAACGCTATGAATCTTCTAACACACATTAATAATAATAATTTTATAAGATTTAAAAGATTTTGATGATATTAATATAAACCATAAAATTTAACGCGTTGTATATGTAAATACATAAAATTCATGCATGAAGATATGCATATATTTCACAAATGATAATAGTATTTTTAAAAAAAATTAAGTGTTAGGTGTGAAAACATGTAAATTTTCTTTTTTTTGTCGAAGCATTTACATATACAAATAGTGAACTGTGATGCACAAGACTTTAAATATTTATATTTTTCATGTGCTAGCCCCCAAAATTAATTATCAACGGCGCCCTACACAACATGCGATACAACTAAACCGCTCTGAAATTTATTTTCAAATTAGTCCATTTTCTTCTTTTCGGGACGCCATTTTTTTTTTTTTTTTGCTTTAATAAGGCCACCAGTGGCCTTCTACACCACCACAATTTCTCCTCTCTCAATCCTCCTTCCTCTCCGGCTTCAGACATGGAAGAACTCCTCCACTCCCCCTACCTCTCACTCCTCCTCCTCCCCCTCTGCTTTCTCATCCTCAACTTCTTCATCACCAGATCCCGCAAGACTCCCAAACCAATTCCTCTGAGTCCAACATCACTGCCCATCATCGGCCACCTCCACCTCCTCCACCCTCCCCTCCACCAATCCCTCCACCGCCTCACATCCCGCTACGGCCCCATCGTTAAACTCCGCCTAGGCTCCACTCCAGCCATCCTTGTCGGCTCCGCCGACGCCACAAAGGAACTCATCAAAACCCACGACCAAGACCTCGCCGACCGTCCGATCTTCACCGCTGTCCGTCACTTCGCCTACGAATCTTCCGGATTCGCGTTTGCCCCTTACGGCCCTTACTGGCGCTTCATGAAAAAGCTCTGCATGTCAGAGCTCCTCTCCTCCCGCACCGTCGACGGTCTCGCTTACATCCGACGCCGCGAGCTCCTTGCTCTGCTTCGAACTCTGGCGGCCAAATCCGCAGCCGCCGAATCCATTGATCTGAGTAAAGAGCTGATTAGGATGACGACGAGCGTCATCGCCGGAATGACGACCGGAACGGCATCCGCGGGAGATAGCGAGGCTGCGAGGAAAGCGGTGAAGGGGGTGGCGGAGATCATCGGATCGGTCAATTTGGGGGATTTCATAGGATTTCTGAGCATTTTTGATTTGCAGGGATTAAGAAAGAGGATGAAAGAGGTGCGGGATAATTTCGATGCGTTGATGGAGAGGATCATGGCGAGCAAAGAGGCGTCGAGGAAGAGTTGTGGTGTTGGGGTCGACGGCAACAAAGACTTGCTTGATATATTGCTTGATGCTGCAGAAGACAGGGAGATGGAGATCCAGTTAACGACAGAAAATATCAAGAGCTTCATTCTGGTAAATTTTTTTTTTTTTTTTAATAGTAGAAATGCTTATTTAATAAATTAGTTAATTCTTGCTTGTGGGCATGTGATATATTAATGATTTACATGCATACCCCGCAATTCTAATGTATTTGCAATTGCATATCGAGCGCTTCAATTTTTATTTTTGTATTTATCTCACTTTAATTATGTTTGAAAAAGGCATATATATTTTACTTTTTTGAGTTAATAATAATTATATTTTTTTTTATTTGATATAAAAGTTTTAAATGTTATGAATGTGAAAACAAAAGCTTAGATACTTGATATATAAATACATAAGATTTGGATGGGGTAGCTATGGTTATTTATTTATTTATTTTTTTTGCATCATAATATATATATATATATACAAAAGGATATATATATATATATATATACAAAAGTTGCTTATCATAAATTTTGTTTTAGAAGCATTTAAAAAAAAAAAATTCTCTTTATAAAAGAGCAATACGAATTTTATAGAGATTTTGACTCATTTTAATCTATTATTTGGGATTTATTTGAAATCATTTTTTTATGTTCCTATTTTTTATTTTTTTAAATATATCTGTTTAATGTATATTTGTTTATTTATTTATTTATTTTTTTAAAAATAAATCATCTTACTATTAAAATTTTCAAAATAATTTTTTAAATGTTTTTAAAAATAAAATATACTATGTCAATTATATTTGGAAGGGCTATATATATTTCACTCAATTTCAATACATTACAAATCTAGTGCTCGTGGCAGTTTCGGGATGCAGTCATTACCACAATTTCAAATGGGCCCTAAGGGTCTGTTTGGGGCAGCTGCAATTTCTCAATTTTTCAGTTGCAGCTATGTATCCCAAAAAGCTGCTACGGAGAAGTGTTAAAAGTGTGATATTTTTTTTTTAATGAGCAGATAAGATTTAGTTGACATAAAAGTAAAAAAATAAACTTATTGCTAGATATGTAACTACATAAAAATAATGTGGAATGTATGTAAACGCCCCAATATGTTTCAAAAAATAAATAAAATAAAATAAAATAAAAGCTTAATAATGCAATCCCTCGTGCATCTAAACTATCTCAGGGTTTATAAACCTATTCCGTTTATAATTAACTGCCTAGCTTTTCATTTCCGGAAAAAAAAAAAAAAATTATTACACGTGGGTTCGGTACCGGTAGATGAGTGTACTTCAAAGCGTGTTGATCACAGCACGTGTATCTGTATATTTGGTGGCATGCATTAATTATACTTTCAATTCAAGTTAAGGGGCACAATATTTTATCTTAAAATACATCCAATCTCTACATACAATACGCGAATGCATATAAAATTCTCCCATTTCTACGGGACCCTTGTTCTGTTTGCCTGCAGGATGTTTTCACGGCCGGGTCAGACTCCTCTGCGGCTACAACAGAGTGGGCTTTAGCCGAGCTCATAAACCATCCCGAACAGCTAAAAAAAGCAAGAGAAGAGATTGACAACACCGTCGGGAAGGACCGCCTCATCGATGAATCCGACATCCAAAACCTCATCTATCTCCAGGCCGTCGTGAAGGAGACATTGAGGCTCCACCCAGCAGCTCCCATGGCCATGAGGAAAGCAACAAAAGAGATCAAACACGGCGAATTTGAGTTACGCAAGGGAAACACCATAATCTTTAATGTATATTCAGTGAATAGGGACCCCAAGTACTGGGATGAGCCATTGGAGTTTCGACCGAGCCGATTCTTGGAGGATGGAGAGCTGAGCTACAAAGGAATGCATTTCCACTACTTGCCGTTCGGAAGCGGGAGGAGAATGTGCCCTGGAGTGACGCTGGCTGTTCAGGTTATAACGGTGGCTTTGGCTGCGTTGATTCAGTGTTTTGAATGGGGAGGCAAGGAGAAGCTGGACATGAGCGAGGGGCCGGGAATGGTTATTCTAAGGGCTAAGCCTTTTGTTTGTTTTCCGAAGACTCGCCTGCATCCCCTCCCGCCGGAGCTTCTCGGCCCGTGACATTTAGCTTTGGAAGTTCTCTCTGTTTCTCTCTTAAATTTGAACTGAAAAATAAAAATCTGCACTGTGTGCGTGGTGAATTTTTTCTTGATGCGCTTGTAATGGTCACTTTGGTCTCCTTCATGCCGCGTATCTTTATAAGATGGTTTTATTGAGGAATTTTGTGAATCTGATGAACATACATTTAGAAAAGATTCCGGCCGAAGTTGTTCGCATTGGTTTTTTTATTTCAGTATTGTCATAAATTTAAATTATATATTTTTCTTATTTATTGTTTAGCTTTTTGTTAAAATAATTTGTTAAAACCGGGATTTAATAATGCCATTTAATAATATATTGATATATTTTTAAAGTTTAATATAGGCTAAAAACTTACTTCACAATAATTTTTGGGCCATTTACATTTATACCACTCAATTTTTATGTATATATATATATATATATGTAAAGCTAAACTTTGATTTTTATATTTATACAACCCAAATCTTTTATTACATGTCAGAATTATTGTGTGTCAAAATTGAAATTTAGATGTTAGATATGTAAATTCACAAGAATTAAGAGGTATGCTTGTACTTCGTCTCCTCTTCCAAATAAAAGATGATGAAATTATAGGGCTGATAAATACAAATATATCATTGTAGTTAAGCTATAATAGTTATAACTGAGCAACAATACATGTAGTTACTAGTTATAATAATAATAGTTGGCCACAAAGTCCATAATTTGAAGTTGTAATAATAGATGGTCATAGATGTTACAAATATATATATATATATAATTGAATATCAAATAAATTGATTTATGCAAAGACGATAAAAGTTGTTTGAGCGTAGAGGCTATAGCAAGTGAGACAATGACACTAGTGGTGGTCAACAACAGCGATAGCATTAGCTAATGGCGGCAAGCATTATGATTGTTGTTTTAAGTGTTTTTTTAGACATTTAAGCATTTTAATGATAGTTTTTAAAAAAATATATAAGAAAACAACGCATTATCTTAATAAAAAAAATAAAAATGATCCCATTCACACTTTAAAATTTTTAACTTCAAAATAGTTAAAAATATAAGAAAAAAATTTAAAAAATTACTTTTGAGGCAATGTAAATATTAATTTTAGTTTATTTATTAGAAAATGATTAAAAGGGTTGTGATTTGATAATAAAGATCCAACATATTCAAATTCATGAGAAACCAATACTTCGAGAAAAAAAGCCAAAAACTAATTCGTTGTTTGGGATCAATTTTATCTTTTTGCATTTTTATCTATGCTTTTATTTTAAAAACAGTTGGCGAAGCAAACGGTTAGCCAGCAAGGAAGCCACAAGACGAGGTCTTTTGCTCATCAGAGAGAGGGTTGACTGGTGCGGGACGACTGACACCATGTGATAGAAGCATTTGACGTTCGAGGCAGTCGGCCTGCGATACAAGGTGGATGGGCGGTAAGACAGCCTACGCTGTGGCTGGCCTCCGAGGCAGCCGATCACGCTCACCATAGCTTTCAAGATGTTGAATCCAAATCTGTCTGATCATGCTTAAGGGATAGAGACCAGTGACCAAATGAGAGAAAGAAGAGAAGAGGGGAGCGAGGGAGACTTGTCCTGTTGGGGCGAATGAGGTGTTCCCTACTTTTCAGGATGTTGAATCTAAATCTGTTCGATTATGCCCAAGGGATAGAGCCTAATGACAAATGGAGAGAAAGAAGAAAAGAGGGAGAGAGAGGAAGACTTGCTCCGTAAGGGCGAATAGGGTGTTCCCGGAGCTCTTAGCCCATTTTATTTCATTAAATTCTTGAGTTACGAGAGAGAGGAACTAAAAACCCCATGCACATGAGAACGCCATTTTATTTATAGAAGATAGGATGAAAAATATAAAATTGCATCATTGTCCTTACTAAAGAGGATGTCTTGTAACTTCTTCTCTACTTTTTTATTTGAACCGTTAGATTATTTCGAGATCCGTGCAGTCCATTTTTTAGTGTACACACAGATATATATATATATATATAATTGAATATTAATTGAATATCAAATAAATATCAAATAAATTGATTTCTGCGAAGATGATAAAAGTTGTTTTGAGGGTAGGGGCGATAGCCTGTGAGACAATGACACTAGTTGTGGTCAACAACAACAATAACATTAGCTAATGGCGACAAGCATTATGATAGTTGTTTTGAGGGGTTTTAGACATTTAAGCATTTTAATGAAAATTTTTAAAAAATATTAAGAAAACAATGCATTCTCTTAATATAAAAATAAAAATGATCCCATTCACACTTTAAAACTATTAACTTGAAAATAGTTAAAAATATAAGACAAAAATTTAAGAAAGTACTTTTGAGGTAATGTAATTATTAATTTTATTTTATTTATAAAAAAAAAAGATAAGAAAGGAAGTGATTTGATAATTAAGATCCAACATATTCAAATTCATGAGAAACCAATCGTTTGGGGAAAAAAAAAAGCCAAAAACTGACGATTTGTTTCGGATCATTTTTAACTTTTACTTTTTTATCTATTCTTTTATTTTAAAAACAAGTTCTTTTGCTACTTCATTTCATGTTTTTATTTTTTTAATTAAAAATTAGCTAATTTTTAAGAACATTCAAAACATGTGAAATCAAGTTTTGAGTATTTTTAAACACAACTAAGTATATTATGACAAATGAATAATTAAAAAAAATTAAAAAATTAGAAACACAAACAAAATAAAATAAAAATAATCCTAAATGACCCCTAAGGATTGTGTAAACCTTATAGAATGTTGTCAGTTGTTGGCTGAGACAATCTTAAGAAAGAATTTATCATAGACAGATGAATTAAATGCAATAAAGTCAACATGACCGCTTAAATTTCATCTAAAAAATCTTGAAGCCTTTAACATCTGTAGAAGGGATCAAATTGTTAGTATTTGTGACATTGATTGCCCTCTTGAAGAACATTTTTTCCTAAGATATTGTGGAGTTACCTCCTTTTTTTTTCATTTTTAAGGACCATGTATTTAATCTTTTCTCATTGCACATCATCAGAATAGTTATGACATAAGTGATGATTTTACTGGTGAATCCTCAATGATGATGAGCTATTCTCGAGAAGACAAATAAATTTATACCTTAATTATCATATTTTTTTGATGATGATAAACTAATTATTATATATTTTTGGGTGATTTAACAATTGAATATTTAATTAATCAATCAACCACAATTTAAATATAACATCAAAAGCATTACAAAATGATTCTTTTGGTTGTCGATCAGAGACTTCACCACATTACACCACTGTGAGCATATTGTTGTTATCCTTCAATCAACCATTAAGTTTTATGATGTTTGTGTGATTCTATTGGGATGGCTTAAGAGTCTGATCATCTAATAACTTTTCAGTCAAGTGAGTACACAATCTCATGCAGCCAATACTAATACAATTAAGAAATATTTAGGGCAATTACTTGTAATGGTTAGATTACTCCCTCAGTGACTAAATATAATTCTCCTCATTTTAAATAAATTAAAATTTTAAAATTCTAGTCATTTCAAACTTTCACGGAATTTTTAATATTAGGCTACTTTTAAAACATTCAAATGATTGTCCTCGATTTCCTTAATTCTCAATACATCAATTTTCACAGTAATACCCATAATTGAGACTATAGAAATCAAACTTCTTTTACATCTACATTCAACCAATAATTGGCAGTTTTTATGTTTTAACATCAACAATCAACTTACAATATCATATATTTTCTATTAATATTACCTATTATCAATGGTAAGCCTATATTCATCGATGTATAACCTATAGCTTTTTTAGCTCTTTGACGATAACATTGATCAAAATTCATCATCTTTCTTTGACACCCTGAAACTTTAGTGTCCTCTACCACCATAATAGGATATAACCCCTAAAATGCCTTAATTTTCCACTCAATCAAAATCATCCTTATGGAAAAGTACATTTAAAATCTTTTGAACTTATTTTGTCTCTAGAGATACATAATTTTACTTAAAATACTACTTTATTCGTTGCCCATTTGGTTGAAATTTTTGGTGAATCAATTGCATCTTCCCACTAGACCAACCTACTTAAATTCATACCATTGTCTAAATGCATTATGAGGTCTTCCTGTTGTGTGTTCTGCTTTGCTTAAAATCAAAACCAATAATATAAATCAACATTTTATTGAAGGTATGTTGGATTTAGTTTAACCAATATATCTTTGCCAAGAAAAATACTACTATGGGCAGCTTAGTCACATTTATAGTTAGCTTAGTGTCATCTACTTTAAGGCGATATATTAAAGAAGTCAACCAATCCTCAAATGGTGTATTAGAACAACCATCTACCCACACTTCCATCATGGTCATATCGTATTATATGACATTTGCCTACTCTATTAGCTTTGGTGCTAGACAGACTTGTGAAGCATGATTGACATATTAATCAGGTTAAGGTTGATGCAACTTCAACATGAAAGTCAATAATAAGGCCATAAACTAATGTTGTGTACTAAGATTTGAAGTACTCAACATATAGAACAATCTAAACAGAGCTATAAATGACCCCTTATTAAACTAAAACTTAGAAGAATTAAATGATAATAAACTTAACTTTTCTCTTGATGGATAAATTAGCCATAAAAATGATGGAAGAAAAGATTCTCAAAGATTGCTAGATTTTATGGTCACTCCACCTACTTCGTTTGGTTAACTATTTTTTTTTCTTTTGAAATTTTATAATATTATGCTCATTTTTTTTGGAGAATAAGTCATCGATCTATATAATAATATTTCATTGGTTCTCATGCAAATTATATGAAACCACCATTCACTACACTTTCTATTGAAGGGTAGAATGTCAAATACACAATGACAACTCTTTACCCCCACCATGACCTGATTAGTGCTCTATTATTTTCACTTCCACTTTTTGAGTCTGAAATAAGGTCCTCGACATCCAATAATGATTCACAAGACCTCTATCTCATCGTGCATGAAAGCCAGGGGCCCTTCTGGGATCCATCTGCACCTTTAAGGGGTTGCCTCATATAAATTGTTGCACTATCAATAATGCAAAGTGGGTAATCCCGTCAACACCATTTTAATATTTCATATAATTTTAAATACTTACTTTTATAATACTTAAGATACATCATTTATCTAGTCGATGAACATTACTACGTTGAGTAATTCAAAACTTGGGTTGTGTAAAACGTGTTGTCAATGTATAAACACAATATAAGTTTAACATTGCCTAAAATAATACCTAATTAGAATATATGTTAATTTGAAAAATCGATGAGCTTAGCCTTTAAGAGATAGAGACAAATGCAATAAGATATCACACTCAAGACAATTTCATAATAAAGTTGTCTTTTAAAGCTTATAAGAGATGTCCAATAAAATATCAATTCAATAATTATTCAAGAATGAGATAGAGCATTCAAAGAAATTTCACAGATAATGGAATAATTCATATATTTTTCTAAAATTTTAGATAATATACATATATATATATATATATATATATATATATATATA
>NW_018164495.1:1205021-1209405 GCF_001263595.1 Phalaenopsis equestris
TGTATGTATATATATATATATATATACACACGTATATATATATATATATATATATGTATATATGTAAATATGAAAGTAAGTAAATACATGAGAATTGTGTGCGAAGTATGTAAATTTTTATAGTATAAATTGCTAGTTTCATTCCTATCAGCGGATTTTCTTTCAAAGGTTTGCGCCTTTGGTTCAGAGTCCCGAGACAAAACGGCCGAAGAGCCTAGGGTTTTTTTATTTGGATGACTTGAGCAGTTCTGCTGCAAGAGACCAGAGAAAGTGATCCGAAATGAGTCGGAGCCTTGGAATTCCGGTGAAGCTTCTGCACGAGGCGGCCGGACACGTGGTGACGGTGGAGCTTAAGAGTGGTGAGCTCTACAGAGGTAGCATGATCGAGTGCGAAGACAATTGGAACTGCCAACTCGAAAACATCACGTACACAGCCAAGGTGCCTTCCATTTTCTTACTCTTCTCTTTTTCTTCTTCTCGCGCTGCGCTTTGATAGGGGTGGGGTTAGTTTACTGTTTGCTTTCTTTTTTTCTCTGCTAAGTGTATCCGCCTTTGGTTGCTGTATTAGTTTCATCTTCTCTATTTATTCCATGTTAACTCTCACTTTTTTTAATAATGCCCACTCTACGGTAGGTAGATGTTGGAGAGCTATCATTGGTACACCGAAACCTCAATGGATTGTTTTTATCCACGTTCTGAGAGTCGGGAAAGGAGAAAACCATGCATTACAAGATGAACAAATTTTTTAAAAAAAAATGCCATTAACTGTAGAATATTTGAGTTAAGGTGACAGTAATATTTTAGTTTCTTTGGTACAATTTTCCTCTCTCCATTTATTTGATTGTTCGTTCTGTCAATGTTAGTTTTTGGCTTTTATGCTTATACTCTTTACTCTCAATTTAGTGGTTCATGAAGTAGTTAATGTTGTTGGAATTTTATATGTGAAATTATTCTTGCTGCAAAAACATTTAAGATCATGCGGTTTACATCGTTCAAAATCTGCTTGTCATGTTGTTTTTCCACTGCATCTCTCATACCATTACAATCAATTAGATCCAGCTTGGAATCCCCCCCTGTAATTTTTATAGTTGAATTTGAGTAGTAATTGAGAAGTAGGTTTCTAAAGTCTGATCTTGTAGTTTTAGTCAACTCTGAAAATGCTTAGTTATCCATAAAGCAAGCCCTTTTGCTATCATTTTTACCATCTATCAATATCATGTTCCTTTATTTTATGTATCTCAACTTCTCAAGCACTGTATTTCTGTTCTGTGTCTTGCTATGCATTGTTAATGTTCTGTTTATATACAGGATGGCAAAGTGTCCCAACTTGAACATGTTTTCATCCGAGGAAGTAAAGTAAGGTAAGCTCTATTTTATATAAAATCTATAGTTTCTTCAGTTATCTTTTTATTGGTTAAATTTTAAAACTGCACAAACTTTCTGCAGATTTATGGTCATACCTGATATGCTAAAGAATGCGCCAATGTTCAAACGTTTGGATGCAAGAATCAGGGTATGCAGTCAATCCGTGTTTCCTTTCCTATTAAATTTTGTCTTTTGTTTCATTGATCTCGAGCCAGAGGAGCTCACACTGACAATTTGGATATGGTAAAGGGAAAAGGGTCTTCTCTTGGTGTTGGGCGTGGCCGTGCAGTCGCTATGCGAGCAAGAGTAAGTTTGTTTTCATAGGACTGATTTTCTTTTCTCTTCTGAATTAATACTCTTTTCCTATCGAACTTCTTACACTCTAGCATATGTAGATATGAATCATATGATATGTATTCATACACTTGCTTTATTATATATAGTTGTTTTTGCGTAATCTTTATCACCAGAAGACTTATCCCAACTATTTGTAAGCTAGCTCAATATATCGTAGAATTGCTTAAATAATAAATAGCCACATCATCTCCATCAACCTCTTTATCTCTACCACTTAGCTGCCATCACTATTACCACCATTGCCACCATCATCCTTATACCAACCCAAAAGTGTTGGTATGAAGTAAAGTTATGTATGTTCCTTTCTTTTCCGCTTGTATCTAAATTCCATGATGTAATGTGTGAAAAAGGGAAAATAAAATATGAAAACATAAAATTTTTCATATATTGTGCACAATTTTTTATATTCTATTTTTCTTGACGTTAAGAAACAGTGATTGAAAGCTTGGTGGTGGTGGTAGGGGGTTTATAGTTGGGAATTACTAGAGCTAAATTTTGCATGTGTTTAATTTAAGAAACGATCTGATAATGTAATCTTACAGACCAAAGGAAGCGTGTTGTTTTGAGTGCTACATTAAATCAATAGATGTTTTACTTGTTTACTTGAATAATGGGAATGGTATCAAACTGCGGATTGAGAGACATTAGTTTTATTTTCTTGTGGTAATTTATTTGGTTTATATTTTTCAAATTTATAAAATGTGAAATCAGTATATTAGCAGGAGGAGTAGCGAAATGGTGAGAAAGTGTCTATTAGGCAAGCAGATTATATCAGTGTTACACGATTAGAAAGGTAAAGTGGTAGACCTAATGTATTATGAATACAGATTATTTAAAGTGATTTGCATATAATAGATTTAACACATCAAGCAACACTAGCATGAATGAATGAACAAGAATAATTTAGAAGACCAAAACTAAATAATCAAGATAATGCTAATAATGATGATTATAAAGTTTGTGTTAGCACTACTATAGATTTTAAGAGGTTGAACATTGAATTTTTTGTGTGACCTTTCAATACTTCCAATATCAATGTTAAATACTAAAAGCTATAGCAATTTATAAAATAAATAATGTTGCATGTAACTTTTGGAAGGAGGCAACATATGAGGCTGGGTAGATTATAAGCTATTTTATACTAGGAGCTTAATAACGGGAATGAAATTATGAAGGCAATGGAGAAGCAAAGGAAAACAAGAAATTTTCTTTAGTAGATAGGTTATTAGTATGATTACTATTATTAAGCTTATTTCTAGAAGACTACACATGCATCTTTATGCTCCAAAAGTTGCACTAAAAAAAGGGAATTGATGGATGAATTACTTCTACGTGTATTTGGATATAAGTGATAATTTTTGGTGGTGATTTGAACATCAATGAAGTTGCTAGGAAATTGGTTGTCCAAAGGATTCATAGAATATGTTTAGGAATATTGCTGTTGAGCCCAACTTGATTCTAGAAAATATGTTTTGTTCCTTCAAGAATATTATCATAAAAATTTTATGACTTTAAAAATAGATCAATCATTAGTAATGAGATTTGGCGGAGTGAGACGCAAAGTGATTGGAGAAATGTTGTTTGGTTCCTGTATTCAAGAAAAAAATAGATGGCCAAGATTATATTATTAGTGGATGTATTAAATATCCAATGATGTTCCGGGAGAGCTTAATGGAACAAAGATTTAAAATAATTATGTTATTTTCAGAGAGTTAATTTGATTTTGGGAATTTACATACACACTACACAATTCTTATGAATTCACATATCTAATACCTATAGTTTGATATATACATTTATAACACCTTGGTGTTATAGACTTGTAAAAAGTGCAATTACTTTTAAAAATTTAGTAAAATGGTATGTTTGACATGATGTTAAATATTTGAGTGTTATGAATGTAAATATTAAATTTTAGGTGCTAGATATGTAAATACATAATAATTGTGTGGTGTTTATGTAAATGTCCCTTTGATTTTTCGCACGATAAAGTTTTATGAAAATTATTTATGTTAAGGCAATTAATTTGCATGATTTGTTGAATTTTAATGATTTTGATAAGGCATATGATTGATTATTATTGTAGTTGATGCAAGACACATTAAAGAAGATGTGTCAAACTTATAGTGAAGTATTTAATATCTATGCAATGAAATATTAACAAGTAATAGTAGTTGTGGAATGATAAAAAAAGTATGAATTTGACTCAAGGATCAACAATGAGTTTGTATTTACTTGTATCTTGCCAAGGATATTCAACGTTAGGTGTGTTGACTTGTGGCTTTTGCAGATGATATACTTCTATTATTTGAGTGATTGCTGAAATATGTGAAAAATTGTAACAATGCGAATGCCAAAAAGATAAATGTCTTAGATTTAATGAAACAAAAAGTTTAGTATATGATATGGAAAATTAGCTGGTGTGATATTAATAATTATTAGTCAAAATTATTTGAAGATAAAATAATATATAGGTATGATAAGTTTGAATTCGTAGAATACAAAATTATGGTGAAATATGTGATAATATAGCTTCTATTGCTATCCTTGGGTGGCTAGAAAAGTGCTTTAGGTATCATGCAATAAGGTGAACCATGAAGCCTAATGGTAAAGTTTTATCATATGTCAGTTAAAGGGGCTATCCATCTATATATATATATAT
>NW_018164495.1:1209415-1223647 GCF_001263595.1 Phalaenopsis equestris
TATATATAAAGAATGGGCTGGGGCAAAGGTCCCCAACCCATCCTATGGGCTCAACTACCGCTAGGTCTGGGGGCGACCCGGTGTGCAAATAATTCGAGTACCATATGGCTTAAGGCGACACTGTGACACCAGGGCATTTGAACCCGGGCCTTGAGGGGACTTACGCTCTTCAAAAATGCTGCTCTTCCAACAGGCCACGGAACGCGCATGGGCTATATATATAATTTATTTCTTCTAGGATGTAAGGAGAATTCATGAAGGCTTTCAGGCAAATCTTGAAGAAAGCATCCACATATGCTTTAGGATGGATATAAAAGTTAATCAAAAGAAGTGAATGTTATATGCAGTAAACTACTGTTAACTAAAGCAGCTCTAGAGTGCGGGATTTGAAGGTTCAAAATCCAATTAAGAGAAAATATATTCTCAAACAATGCTAATATAGTTAAGAGCCATAATAATAAGCAATACATAGAATCTGAATGAATGATATAAATGATTGTGAACAAAGACATGCTTATAGTTTACGTAATTTGTATATTGTACTAGGTTCTTTGGTTGTACGGACGCAAAAAATGAATAAATTTAATAAGGCAAGCAAAAGGGGATCAAGAGGCTTTACTTTGTTGTGCTAAGTGAATATAATTGATAGGCACTTAAAAAATTAATGGTTTGAGGTGAATTACAATTGTTCGATTAAGAATACCAAATTTAGTGCTTTTGCAATCTATGTATAATGCTATTCGGAGATAACTATGGTTCTTTTGAATCTACACGGTCGGTTTAAACCTAAGCAAATCAACACTAGGCTTCATTAAGATTACTACAATCATCCAAACTAGATCATTTGCAACACCAATCTCAAAGACATCTAATGTCCTTGTGCAGATATTCTACAATATTATTCTTAAAGCCTAAGGCTTCTAGTTATCCTTCTATTTTTCCAAAGGCAGGATGGTATGAGGTGCCTTGGAACTTAAACCTGTTATTGGCTGAAAAATCAAACTGCCTTGTACCAAAAGGTTTTTTTTTAATTTTCTTTTTTGTCTAGCATACATATTAAAGATGAAGGGTATCCAGTTTAGTTTGCTTGAAGGGATTGATTGTTCTGAACCACATAACTTAAAGGACTCTTACAAACTTGTGATTATTATCGTCATGCAATAGTTTTGTGGTCATTTTTGGGAAAGCCTTTTCACTTCTGTTACTACTTTATGACTAACTGACATGATATGTGAAACATGAGCCTTACTTTCTCCCATCTCAAGTAATGACCTACTCGAAAAATCTAGTATTACAAAATCAGGCATCAGCCTCTCCTCATTTTATTCAACATAACATATTTGAGAAATCGAGGATGCATATTTAAATTCCTACACCTTCTTTGGGATTCCTTTCAAACGAGATTGCCACTTTCTGATGCTCTTGATGCTTTTTTTCGCCTCAGCCCAGTGCAAACCAGTGTAAATTGAAGGCCATCACCTTGAGAACACTCATGTGGAGGCATCACACTGTTTCACAATCCACTATTTCCTCCATTGAAGATGATGATCTTTTTGGCTTTGTTAGTTAAACAAATGTGCCGCCCATGAAGCCAACAATTCTCACCTTCTAGTAGACATTTATGCAGTAGAAATATTGATCCTCATGAGAGGATTTATGCATGTGATCATCATAATTAAGTCTACTTATTTCACACTCTATTTATTTAAGTACTAATTATCTTAATTAAATCTTATTTAAAGCTTACCATTATGAACAAATAACTAGCCATGTTAGTTAATATTTTGATTTATTATACATATTTAATAATATAAATTAAACTTTAATAAATGTTTAATTATAGCAGTTTAAATCATAAATAAGCATTACTAGAATTTTTGTGACATTAATTAACTATAAATTAATGATATTAATAATTAATTAGTAATTTGTAACCCTACATCTCATAATTAAACACTTATAAAAATTTTATTTATAGTCATTGATATCTGATACAATCCACAATCAAAATTGACACGATTTTTCAGAAGTTAGGGCAAACACAATATTTCTTGAATAATCCAAACAACTCCACAATAATACAAAAGATTAGCACCTACAATTCAAGAGGTAGGCGATCTCTCCCAATTTCTACAATTTGAGAGGTAGAAAATCTAAAATCTCTCCCAAACCTCTCTCCCAAACCCTAAACCTAAGATGCACAGTTTAATCTCATGCATCATCCTAATCCTAAACATAATAAGCCTATTTATATCCGTCAATACTAATAATTAAAGTCTAAATTGTCCGTAGGCATACAAAAGACAAATTTGCTCTTGGGCTAGGTTCCGACGTAACAAAATCCTCGTTAATCTTTAATTACCTTTAGTAAATACATGATTATTGATTATTTTTGTCAATTATATGTTGATTAATTCTTCTTGGTTTAATTACCATAATTAATATCAATAAATTTAGTCACCTTAATTTAAACCCTATGTAACTTCAATTTGGCCTTCATGTATAATTAATCATGAATAGATAATAAATAAATATATTATTCAACTTAAATTAACCTATTTGAACACCATTAAATTTAATTTTATTAGTTATCATCCTAGCTAATCCATAACTAGTTTAAGCAGTCTTTAGTTAGCTGAATTTGCTAATTAATGAAAATGACCATTCATTGATGTTTCTAAAATGCGTTATTTACGTGAGGGTTTTCCATAAATTCAGTAAATAACCTGTTTTGCTTCTAAAAATAAGTAATGAAAACATGGTTGTAAAACTATTTAAGTATCAAATTTTGGAAAATATGGAACAACAAATGGAAAACACTAAAATTTATATTTATTCTATATAATAATTTTAGCTTTTGATTGGTAGTAAACCACAGATTTATTTGGTTTAAATAAGTTGTCTTTTATATGAATGAATAACTTCTTGAAATAAAAGTAGTCAAAATCGCTTAAATATTAGTTGGGGTTTTTTTTTTTTAACCTTTGGATTTAATCATATTATGTAGTTTTAAAAATTTAATTTTTTTCTGCAGACAAATATCTTGAATAAATCCGTGGATATGTTGACACATTGACTTTTAAATCTCTATATATTTTTTATGTATTTTTAAATAGAAAAAAAAACAGGTGTTAAAATTAAAAATAATATGAGAGTTCCATTGATTTAACTATTTTAAGCAGATATAATATGCATAGTTCTGAACTGTGGGATGGATTTAGATTATGATTTAAGTTTGGGCTTAAATTGAAATTCTCGTTCAATATTTGAGCTTTTGTTCAATTGTAGATTTAGGCACACGAATAGATTTTGGCATGGATTAAGGTGTATAATTTAGTGTTGGTTCAAATTTAGATTCAACTTCTAGTTTTTATATGAAGTTATTTCCTTGTGAATTAATTTCTATATTTGAGTTTCTATTGGAAATAACTTTAGGGTTTTTAACATCTTTAATATGCTGAGATTTTATCTTATTGGATATTGCCATTGCTTGTTTGACTAGTTGTTGAAGCTAATTTTGTGGAAATATTAATCGGAGGTGTAGTAGTCCTAAGAGGAGTCTAACTTTCATTTTTTTTCAGCCTAAAAAAGGCTATAATTATCTAGTCTCTTATAACATAATTTGATGGAGATAATTCCCCCTTGATACTTGTTTCATTCAGAGCTAGCTCTTAACTATGCTTTTCCTTTCTCATCTATGTAATTGGATCAACCGTAGCCATCCTGCTAATATACCTCTTTTGAGTTCGCGAACAACATACTTTACTTTTTTTTAGTTAGGTGAGATATTCATGTTATGAAAGAGAGCTTTTTCTGCTTCTCCCCAATTGTGATTATAATTAGCATGCAAATGCTCATCCAAAAAATGCATGTTTATTTCTTACCTTGAAGTCTCCATGAGGCTTCCTTCTCATAGATTTATCATCTCCTTGATTATTTTATAACCATGATTGGAGTCTGAATCAGAGCAAGTGGTTTCTTATTGTTGATTAAAAGTTTTATCAAAATCAGGAAACTGGGATGAGTTGGTGGAAGAGGTCTTTAGGGTCGCCATATATCCTTACTATAGCAGCTTCTTCTCTCTGGCATCATTGCCAGATTCACTAGTATGGTTGCTAGATGGAATTTGCCATCATTTGAGTGCTTGATGCCCTCGTTGAATTTTGTGGAAAAATAGCTATAAAATAATTGCCAAATCAGTCAGATCTTAGTGGAAAAATAGCTATAAAATAATTGCCAAATCAGTCAGATCTTATTCAAGTATTGATATGACTTTATGCAGTGTTTATCAATCGCTAATATCATCATGAGTCATGGATCACTTTCAAATAACATTATGATTTAGCAAGCTGCAAGCAAAGAAAGATAACAAGGTCAAGAGGAATTCTCTGCTGTTTTTATTCCTTACATTTCTACTTTCAACACAAGTAATTCTTCCACTAGCTAAAAGGACAATGATGCATAACCACAAATAGCTATGAATATAATAAGCATAACAAAGTAGGGAAAGGTTAAATAGACAATTATGATAAGGGAAAAATAGTTCGATGAGTTGCATTAATTCCTTAACCTTGTCAACAATGCTTACTTGTGTGTTGCATCATTTTCTGAGCTTCACGCTTCATAATAAATAAGCTGGGTTGTAAGGCAACCTGAACTCGTGCAATTAAACTTAATTTTGAGCTTGACTTGAACTCATTAAGCTCAAGTCTTAGTTGGCTTGAGCTAAACTTTGACTTGTTTGCAGCATTAGTCACAACAACCTCAAACAATTTTAAAAAAAATACCTTACTAGTTTGAAATGACAAATTACACTTGTCAGGTAATAAATTTAGTCTATAATATTATGTTTGGCATTTAAAAGTAAGCATCATTTTGGCCATCAATTTGCTTGGGCTTTGAAATCTACTTCAGAGAGTTGAAGCGCTGATAAAGGAATAATTGGAGATTGCTACTAAAGAAATAATTGGACAGCTCTTCATTCTATTACTGTATTGTTGAGTTGGTGAAATCCTTATTGTCAGAAATCCATTCGAACAAGAACAAACAAATGGGAAATTTGTCTTGGGGAAGAAGAGATTAATGAAATCCATCTTGTGACGAGAGATTAGGGTTAGACTACCCCCTTCTGCAATATTATTATTAAAACTCATTAAAAGGTTTTCTTTATGATTCACCATTGGTCATGGAATATAATTTATGGATGTTAAGAGCCCTTTTTGATCAATCTTAGAATGCGTTGATGCTTTTGTTTTATTGTCTGTATTAGCTGGAAATAGAGTTTTAAGCTTTAGTTTAGCTCCTTAATCCAGTTCATCAAAAAGCATAATTGGGTTGGGTTGGAATGCATATTGGTGGAGTTATCTGGATAGTTTTGGCTTTTTTAATGACGCTTGTTATCTAAATTATTGAATGTGGAAAGGGCACGTGTAGGGTTTTGTGTGATTTCTAGGAATGCATATCTAGGAGAGGGAATGACTTGAGAGTTGAGAGGATAAGGGGATTTAGGTCTGCTAATTTAATGGAGGGATTTTGGAAATTGACTGGATGATTGTGATGTTGAGTTAATTTAAAATCAAGCTAAAATCAAATTTCGAAATTAATGACTAATCTTTAACGACAAGTCTGTGAATGGGTTGATGGATTGATATGTTGTGCTTGTAGAGGAATGTTTGGGAAAGGAGTTTCTACTAGATTTAAGGCTCGGTCACAACCATTTCTTCGTTATTATATACCATACAAAAGGAAAAATATTCTAATTCTACTCTAAATATACCATACAAGTCTGTGAATGGGTTGATGGATTGATATGTTGTGCTTGTAGAGGAATGTTTGGGAAAAGGAGTTAGATGATTTAAATTCAAAATTGCGAATTTGAACTCAAATTTTTTTTTTGCTAAGAGATTTTAGTATATGGTGTAGTGTTTTTAGGTGCATTGAGTGAGGTGAGAGAAGCGTTGATTGGATGGTAAGAACTTCTTGACACAATAGAGAAGGGTGAGTGTTTGGTGAGAGAAGGTGCACTTCAAAAGTAAAAACCATATAAATTGTGCACAAGGGAAATTTGTTGGCAGGCTCTTGAATGGTGAAAATGATTAAGAGGTTTTAATAGAGTGCAAAATAGTTAATTTTTTAAAATTAGATGGTAATAAAAAGTGCAATAAGCTGTTACAAAAGAGCAAAATAGCCGAAATTGTTGAAATCTTGGTCATAAAGCACATGATTTTCATTCTGGTATCAAATTGACGTAGGGCAGGCAATGAATATATGAAAACATGGGGATTTAGTTGCAAAAGAGGGAAAATGGATGGAAAAAGAAAGATAAATAATGATTCTTCAATTTATTTATATTATTTTTTTTTCAAGTGTTAGCTTATTCAATGAACTAAACCCTTAAAACATGAAGAAGATGTATATCTATAAGCATTGATATGAGGTTAAAATCCTATTCAATCGCAGCTCAAAATATTCTATTTTTCACTATCTGAGCTAGGTGACCCTACGCACTATTTATAATAATAAATCTTATATATAAAATGACAACATTACTCATGAACAATGAAAACGGTAATAGTTGTCTGAGATAACAAATTACACTTTAAACTCTAATAATTAGTTTAAAGATGACTAGGAATCTAGGACAAACATAAAATAAAACAATGACAAATTATGGCATAAACTTATTCAATAATAGTATGATTGGCATCAAAGAGTTAGCATCATATACACTAGCAAAGTGCACAATATTCATGTTATAGATTTAGCACCTTTTATCTAAGATTATGGAAAATAGATTTATTTGGCTTAGGCATTTACAATTAAGAGTAAACAAATTGAACATAAACAAGTTGAATCATGTTCAACTTAGTTTGCTAATTATGGAGTTGAACACATGTCAAATGTGAACAACAAGGTATCAATGGCCATCAAATACATTAACAATTTTTTAATTGATGATTTTATTACATGAAAAAGGCTGTTGATTTTTTTCACATCTTTTAGGCATTATAAAACTCCATGTATGAGTTGAAAATTTTGTTAAGCTCTCCTTGTTTTTGTAGTTTGAACTCATGAAAATTATTATGCTGAGAATGCGTTGTTTGGAAATTTAAACCCTTTTAATACTCTATGATGCTAAATTAGAAAGTGATTAATCTCAACAAAGAATGATTGATGAACACAACCTCAGATTGTCTTAGCAAGGATAATGGTTTGATAATGTTGACTTTCTAAATCATTGGTTATAAGAGTTTCTAATTTGGTAAATAACTTGTTTCACAAAACTTGTTTATTGCATGAACCTAATATTACTTGCATTGTTAATTATCATAATTATTATCCTTAGCCTTATCTCAAGCTATTTGGAGCTGTCTTCATGAATCTTCATATTTCATACAATCTTCTTGAGTGTTTCTTGAAGTTTTATCTCTATTCTCCACAAATTATTTTAGATAACTTCTATCCATGATATAATAGATGCACCCTTTCTTTTTAGTCCGTTGATTCCAATTTTATTAATTCATCTATTAGGTACATTTTCTTCCATTCATTGTTCGTGTCCAAAAAATCGAAATGTATTTCCATTTACTATATATTATTATCACATTAATTATTCATTGAATATAAGTATTCTTTAAATTCTTTTTCTTAGTATTGTCACTTTTTCCTCTAACGTTCTTATTTTTTCCTTTCTCAACTTAGATATGTACGTTTTTTTTACTTGCCAGTACTTAAAACTATATAACATCACCAATCTACTTGTGATTTTACGAAATTTAACTTTAGACCTTTATAATATTCTCTTATTGCATTATTTACTTTAAAGGCGCTTTTTCACTTTAGTCGCATAATTTTAGCTCTAAAAATTTATCCTTATTTATATTTTTCAATATTTCTTTAATGGATTCAAAGATATTTAAATCTATCACACCTAAGTTTTATTTTATTTTTGGTAATGTTAATTGATAATTGCTAAAATCTTACATGCTTTAATTGCATGTCATATGTTTGGTTTTTTTCCCTGAATTTATTTTCTTTTTCTTATTTTTAGTATTGTTCTAATTTATTCATTTATTTTTGTGAATGTTTCTTTTTTTAAATTATGTCATCTGCAAAATGCATACAATGGGACATGCTATTTTTAATAATCTCGGTAAGCATCACCATAAACAACATGAAAAAATATTAGTTTAATGTTAATTTTTGAAGCAATCATATTATAATTTAAAATTATTTGGTTACTTTAATTATTTCTATTAATATTTAGGGGTGCATAATTCAAATTTTTAGTAGTTTCAGCATACCTTTGATACAGACCATTCCATATTAATGGACGCCGCATCGTATCTTTTAGTACTCATCACTTGCCCTTCTTAAGATCAATAATACATATGAAGTTATTTAACTTTTGCCCTTGATTTTCGATTAGTTATTTTTAAGATAAGCCACTTGCATTATTAGTGTTTTCTAAGCCCATGCTCTATTATTCTCTTCTCTAATTCTTTTGAATTAAAATTCATTATTTGTTTGACTATTTAATAATTAGCAAGGTTGACTTCTCTATAATTAGCACAATTTTAATCACCTTTCTTTTTTTAAATTGTAGTATCAAAATAGTTTTTAATCATTTGATGTCTTCTTACTCTTCGAAATTTTATTCATATAATTTTAATTTTTGCCATAGTTGTATCCTCGATACCACTTAAAGTATCAGTAGTTATCTTAACTGGATTTGATGTCTCCATGCATTCTTTTTAGAGCTACTTTCACTACGTTTTTTCAATTAATTTACAATATACTTATATAGTTTATTTTAACCTTTCAGGATAATTTAATTTTTAAAAGTTTTATTTAATAAATTTTCAAAATATCATTTTCATCTTTTCTTCATATATTCTCTTTGAGCACGATCCTATCATTCTCACATCTAATACATCTAATTTTATCAAAGTCTGTAGGTTTCTCATCTATTGCTTTGGCTATTCTATATGATTCATTTTCTTCGTTTTTGGTACCTAGCCTACTATTAAAACCATTAAAAGTTGCAATTTTTATTTTGCCTATTTGACTCGTTGCAAGGCTTGTAGTTTTATTATAATCCTTAAGCCTTTTATTCAATTTTTCCACACTTTCAAAGCATAAAATTTTCTAAATAATTTTTATACCTCCTTACCACCGATTCATATTAATATATCATTTATTTCTGATGTTTTCTAATTTTTTTTTTTTTACCTTAAACTATATATCTTATTCAATGTTAGATTCGGCTCTGCTAAAAATTTAATTTTCTCCCTACGCAACAAATTTCGAAATTGAACAGGTTCTTAAACATGTTTTAGCACACTTTTTTTCTCGCATTGTCAATCTAAAGGATTTTGGAATTTTACTTCATTTAAATGTATTTTTTGCCATCACTTTGATTACTTAAGAATAATGGTACTCTTTTTAACCGTCCCATTCTTCTATTCATGTTTGTATATTATCGATATGGTAAGTGGAGGCTTATGCTTAGAGAGGGTGAAAGTTATCTTGTATTTCTTCCATCAGGTTATTTCTCAGTCTGCCTTCATAACATTAATATTGGTTATTGAGGTTCTCTCCTGAAAAGCTTGGTAGTTTCTTTGCGGCTGTTCAACATTCTAATTAAAGATGTCTTTAGCCGTATGCTAAGTTCCAGCTTATTTTAGTTTGCTAGTTTTCATACCATTGATGTGTATTAGCTATTTATTTAGACCGCCAAAATATTTAAATAGCCTTATATTTTGATACCCTAAAAATTTCATTTCTGATCAAGTACTCTTCCTTGGTTATCTACAATCTAAAATATCAACACTTTGTAATTATGTTTGCCATAAACCAAATTGTTGTATTTACGCTGCAAGTCAAGTCGAACCTCTTCTATTATTTATAATACTTGTGCTGGCAGCACTAACTATTCTGGAGTATACCTATTATTAGTAATTTTAGGGTTTAATAGTACTTAGGTATATGTTTTAAGCTCTAATTGCAACCTTCTCATGTCTTAACGCGCATCAGTTTTGTTTGTCAGTTGGTATTTAGGTCATTTAACTATGTGAAACATGTTTTCCTTTCGTCAATCATTTGACTCTTTGGGACAAAACTAGTTAGGAATGCAGAACTAATTAAAAATGGTATTGTAGAATTGAAGAAACAACAAACTGCCGCAACCCAACTTGGATGCTAATTTTATTTTTGGCAAGTAGGACTGGGTTGGGGTTTCTCAAGTCTTTGAACTGAGGACGAAGACAAATTCCATTTTGTCTTTCTTTCTATAAAACTAGAGGATATTCCTATTACTAGAAGAATCGATTTACTCCAACACCATGTTTGAATAACCTCATAATTTTCTCCATCTCCTGTAGCGTTGTTCGAACCTTTATAAATGAAGATGAATGTAATGATTTAATATTTTTGTGATTTATTGCAAGGCCTTTCTCCAACCTTTTTTGTTTATTATGGTCTTCCTTGTGATATTATTGACCTACCTAAAGCTTTCACTCTAGTACCAAAGGGTAGTAGGAATGAAGATGCAGAGGGAGACATCGGCCTTTGTTGATTCACGCGATACAGCTGTCTATATCTGTTTTATGTGAAGAAAAAAAAAAAAACACTATGAAATTATAGTAGTACCGTTATATTTTCCAGCAGTGAACTATTGATTTTCATGCCTTTTCTTATTCAAAGAATTGGATTGATATCATGATTTATTTTCTAATCCCAGGCTCAAGCTGCTGGTAGGGCTGCACCTGGTCGAGCTGCCCCTCCTCCGGTCAGGAGATAATCAAACTTTCCTCTTATGTATTTTTGACTATCAAACTTTAATATGCTGAATGTTGAAATTGCTTATTAAGTTGTTTTTGATAGATTTTCTTTTTCTGATCTTAATGTTCTGAAGCTGTTTTGTCCTGAAGATTTGTCTTCATTTTATTGTCTTTGCTTGAAGCTCTTCTCCTAATCTCTGCTTCCAGAGATTGTGGTAATGTAACATTTCTTGGAGTTATGATTGTGTGATAATCTGAGGTTTGTTTTGCAGATCTCCCTTTTTCTAAGGGGACATTTACATGCATTCCACATAGTTCTTATGTATTTAAACGTTCTTATTTACATGTATATATATAACACTCAAAATTTTAATATTACATAAGAATACCTCCATTATTAAATTTTTAATGGTGAAATAGACCTTTTCATGCATAACTTTAAGACACCATTACTAAAGTTTTATAAATGTAAACATCAAAATTTGTTGCTAGATGTTTCAATATATAAGAATCGTGTGCAAGTTAAATCTTTTTTTTTAATGAATTTATGTAAATTTAAAATTATTTATGTTAAGCATATTGTATGTAAACACATATTTGTACTTAGCTGAATTTGATGTGCTATGAATCTATATTAAAGTAAATGTACATGTTTTGTTTAAAAATTCTTAAGTTAAATTTTTTTTGCAACATCACATGGTTATATATATATATATATATATATGAAGTTTTAAATAGAGTAGGCCAATAAAATATTGATTTTAATATCTTGCCGAAAAAATATAACAATAAAATTTATAATAAATTTATCCTTATTCTTTTAAAAAATCACTCAAAACAATTAAGTAGAAGTATACGGTCTCTGATGCAAATGAGACTGACGAAAATTGGTTTTACAATCAAAACCAAAACGCAAACAAAATGAACTCTGGTAATAGTCTTACATCTCTAGCCAACTGTAAAATAAGAAAATAGTCATGCTCTATGGCCAGAACCAATAACCGCTACGATAAGAGCGATCGACAGCCACAACAAATTCTCTTCTAGTCTTGTCCGTATACCGGCCTGGCTGCTACCCTGCGGCGAGCCTCCACTAGGCGTGGAACCAGCAAAGCCACCGGCTGATGGGCCAGGAGATGGTGCAGGCACGCCTTCATCTGATAATTATACAGATAAATGATCAATTTGAATGAATAAGACAAGTAATATATTATGTTCTAACTTGACTACTAATTTATTTTAAATACAAGCATCCCACACATATAATAAGCAAAAAAATATTTTATATTGCATTCATTTTGATAAAATTTCATTTAAAAAAAAGAAAAAATTAATCCGAATTTTATAGAATTTATTAATCAAAATAATTTTATGAAGTTTTACAGTGAGTGGCCTAAATGAATGCTATCATATTCATTACAATTAATTTATTTTTCAGTGAAGCAAAACTTATAATGTTGCAAAATCCTTTTCAATCCAATTTCGTTATAACCAAAGTGGTTAAATCCTATTTTAATTACTTCATTAGGTTATTTTTTAATTTTATACGATAATTTACTTTAAGAATTAAAAATTATATGTATATATATATATATAGAGGGCTTCGTTAGAGCACGTCTTACTGTTACAAAGCGATTGGTTGATGGTCTTGGTGAGGATGTCGGGCTTCGCTGCGCCGTTGGCTTTGGTGAAACCGGCGTAGGCGCAGCTGGTTTGCTCGCAGCCGGACTTGATCGTGTTGCCAAGCAGCAACTGGTTGTCGCATTTGACAGAAGGGCACGATTTGCTCAAGCCTTGCGTAGAATGGCAGGATAGCCTATTAATGATTCATGAATTTTGTTAAGGTTTCTTGCGAATTAATTATATATTGGGAAAATTTGAGGGGAAGGAGATGGGAGCTCACTGGTAACCCGAGGCAGCGCTGCAACTGCACTGGATGCAGTCGTAGGCTGTGAGCGCATAGCTATCGTTGGCGAGGCGTAGATTGCTGTCCGATGATGATGTGCTGATTGAAGAAGAACAAGCTGTGCGGAACCAAAAAGCACTCATTAATTCACGGCTATAGATGGAAAAAATATTACAAGTAGGTGCCGATTTTTGATGATAATATGATGATATGATGATAAAATATCATCAAATACTGCTAATCTATATATCATAATAATTGCTCCTATAGATGAAATTATGAGCCCAATAAGGGCAAAAATGGACGTATGGCTCACAAAGTTTTATTATTTACAAAACTAGCCCTCTTTCACAAATGTCAAAATTTCACTAAAGAATTAAAAAGCTCACAATTTTTTTTGGGTAATTTACATACATAGCACCAATTCTTATATGCATTTACTTCTCACATGTAAATTTTAATTTTTACACAAAGTATCTTTTCATATGTATGAAAAGATAGAAATAATATAATTCACTTGTTAGGATGCTTAGGTTGCAACAATCAAAATTTACATGTGAGATAAGTAAATGCCATAATAATTGGGTACATACTACATAGTATGTAAATTTCCGTTATTTTTTTTTTATCTAAATATTCAATAGTTTATTCGTGGCATACGTATGTGAAAGATTACCAAAAAACTGAGATTTTGAACCAAACCTCTGAGAGGAACATCTATGGCCTGTCCTGCCTCTAGCTTCCGCGGATCACCAATCCCATTGATCCGAAGCAGAGTCTCCGGCGAGGTTCCAAACTCGTCTGCGATTAAATCTATGGTGCTTCCAGGCTGCACCAGGTGCGCTAGATGGACCACCTCCTTCTCATCCACCACGTCGCAGCTGCAGGGCAGCGGTATCCACAGCTTCTCCCCCGTATGTATATTGTACGGGGCGGCGATGTTATTAGCGGCGGCGATTTCCTCATAAGAGATGAGTAGGTCATAGGTGAGCCGAGCTATGTTGTCGAGGCCGACGTCGGTGGGCTTGACGGTGTAGACAGGGGTGTGGTTGGAGCGGCCTTTGCCGTCGGAGCAGGAGCAGGGGAGAGGAACGCGGACGACGGAGGAGGCGGGGATGGGTTGGGAGGCGGGTGTGGAGAGAGGGAGGTTGTTGGCTCCGAGCAGTCGGGAGAGGTTGGGGACTTGGAAGAGGGAGAGGATGGCGCTGTAGGTGGTGGAGTTGATGGGGATGTATTCCACCAGGCTTTGGCATGTCGTGGTTCCCGTGCAGTTGAAAGTGACAGATTCGGACTCAGAGATGAGGAGAAGGAGGAGGAAGGGGAGGAGGAAGAAGAGAATGGAGTGCTTCATCTTTGCTTCTGATGTGATCTCCATTCTCTTCCACGCCTCTGCTTTAAAACTGTGAAAAAAAAAAGGTGTACTGGGGAAGGGGAAGACTAGTTGACTCCATGGGATAAAAGTCTAGACCGGATCGGGATAGACAATAAGAAAGAAGTTGTGAAAAGCTTTAGCTTTTTATATAAAAGTTAATATATAGATATATG
>NW_018164495.1:1223724-1257810 GCF_001263595.1 Phalaenopsis equestris
ATATATATATATTCAAACGACACAAACTGACATCCAAAAAATAAGTAGATAACTATCCTGTTACTAGAATGTTCATTTGATAAAACATTCAATATTATTTGACCATTGACTTCAGTAGTTTTATAACTAAATTGAAAGTTTTAAAAATAAGACCCTAATGACATTAAAATTGATGCTTTCTGAGCCCAAATTAGTTCAGATTAAGCACTTAAAATATAACAAGAAGCTTTAATGCATTAATTAAATGACCTCTAAATTTAATACTTAAAATCGAATAAAACATCTCCACACGAGAAATTTAATAAATTCAAGACAAATTAAATTTGTGGTTGTTTAGATACTTAAGTATTAAATAATGACAGGTGATTGAAAGACTCGACACCAACTATTCAATCGAGTAAACAAAATGTCTTAAATTTTTTTTATAAAAATTTATAAATAGACCTTCATTCTTCACACGAAAGAAAAAAAAAAAAAACTAAATTCATAATCTCCATGAAAGCTCGAAGCCAGAAATCATCGACGGTCATTGATGACTACCACTAATATCCGTTATAGCCCAATCACCAACTTATGATATTTATCAACATTTTATTATTTTTGGATATTATTATAACATGATCAACGTTGATGTTTACTAATATTTGTTATAATACATGTGATGTCGACAGGAGCATGAAGTCCAGACATGGCTATTCTTGGGAGCTTCTAGGATTTTGAGGGAGTTTTCATGGATCTTTTCTTTTTCTCCCCTCTCATTTCATCTCCTAAATGTATTATCAGTTATGGCTCAACTCTTAATTGAAAATGGTATCATCTATCTATTGATATTTTTTATGTCAGCGTCCAGATAAGCAAACCTTCTTCTCTGATTCTGAGGTTGAAGAAGGATCAAAACAACGAGATCTTCTTCAATCGATTAGTAAAATTTCAAAACTTATTAGCTTCGGCATATATTAAGATATTTCTTGTCTTTGGATTAATAATAATATTTACTGTCATAAGTATATTTATTTCTATTTATATGAATCTTTCTAAAGCGTTGATTGGTTGAAACTTATTTGGTTTAAAGATTATTCTATTGAATTTGCTTTTCATGCTTGGAAAATGATTCATAAAGGCTTGAAAATTTATGATGTTTTTATTTTGAGAGGGCTTAATGCTAATAATGTTGTGCTTTATGTTCTAATGACATTGATACTCATAATCATCTATTTTTTGAATGTCCTTTTTATTACTTCCTCAAATATGTTTCAAGTTATTTATCATTCTGATGATATTTCTTGCAACTTACAAAAAAATATTTCATCTTTTGACTTTACATATTATGACCTATTATTTTTGGTATGAGCCAAATTCTAGAATTTCTTAAAATAAAGTCTACTTTGGATTTGATTTTTTGTTATATTCATTGGATAATTATTTACAAATGTAGAACATGAACATTTAAAAGAAATATTCCTAGACATATTATCGCTTCTTATTTGATATTGCTCTTTTTTTTGGAGTTTGTTTTGCTTTTCCACCCATGGGCTTATATTTAGTTTTTTTTTTTAAAGTTTTTTTATTATGTTGTTTTGTTTGCTTTTTCTCTGGCAAGATCTGTTATTCTTGATCTTTTTTATTTATACTGAGGTTGGCTCGAGTTTTGATGATTTCTAGCTATTTATTAAACTTCAACTGTGTTTTTTTTTAATATTTATAATCTTTTGATTATAAGTATTCATAATATCTAGATGAAATTTTGATGTTTATTTGTAGGTAAGTTCTGAGCTCTCTTTTATGTCTTCCATAGAATGATTTCTTGTTGGTTATTGTTGGTCGTGCAAACTATTCGTCTCTTTGATGTTGTGTTTTTATATTTCTCGATGTTGCTTAGTTTGGATTCTTATCATTCTTTTGATTTTGGATTGTGTTTTTGGTTCATTGTTGACCACTTGGTTATGTTCCTTTCAATTTCTTGATGTTCTACTTTGTGGTTCAGTTTTGAGTTTTTATTTTGCAGATTGGTATGATCTTGCCTATTTTGGGGAGATTCTTTCTATGACTTTGGCTGGTTGTGCATATTTTATCTTGATGATTGGTTTTTATTATCGATGCTTCGAGTGCTTGTTCTCCTACTTCTTGCTGATGCTTGGGCTTAGTTTTTCCTTTGGATCCAAATCTCAGTTCAAGGTGCACTTAGGTGAAGTAGTTTGCGTCAAATTCTTCCTTTTGGGATCTGTTGGTGATTGTTCTTGGCTATTGCGGTTGATCTTTTACTCACTTTGGCGGCATTTCCATTACAAGATCTTACTTTGAGCTTTTTCTTCTTTTCCATTACAAGATCTTACTTTGAGCTTTTTCTTCTTCATAGAGCTCGCATCGCTTTTCTCTTATATATCTATTTAGTTGTTGATCGAGTTGTTATTGTCATTAAGTTGTACCTATTTCTACTTCATTCAAACATAACTAGATTGGACCCTCACATTTTATAAAAAACTGCTAATATAAAATTTTTTGGTGTTAAGAAAACATAATTTTCTATTTAAATGATAATATCAATTTTAACAACAATTTTATTCTATCATTTTTTAAAAGTTTATTAAAATAACTTCCATAAAAGCGAAAAAAACTCATCAAACCAAATCCTACATCTTATGTTTCCAACGACCTTCTAAACCTGGTCAAATCCTGAGCATGAACACTGCTTTCTTACGTCTCTGAGGCGACCGGGCGTCTGCAGAAAGCACTTTTCCAACTTCAATATTTGCGCGTTGAAAAATCAGGGCGCGGAAGAACAGAAATTGATGGGACTACGGCATTTCCTCTGTTCTACATTTCAAACTTGAAAATGATATCTTGGCGAGAAAATTCGCAATTGACTTCGTCTTAATGATGGTAAACTTACATATATACCATACAATTTTCTCATAATTTCATTTCTACCACCTTAGCATTATAGTAAAAATTTAATATTACAAAGAAGCATTTACATACAAACCACATAATTCTTATGTATTTATACATCTAATACTTCAACTTTTATATCTATATTTATAACACTACAATCATTAATATCACATAGGAAGTACTACTTCTATTAACTTTGCAAAAATAAAGCACCAATCCGTGCATAGATTCATGACACCAAAATGCTTATATAACATCAAATTTTAAGTGTATAGATATGCAAATTCAAAGGAACATGTGGTGTTAATGTAAATTTCTTCATTAGAAAATATTAAGGACCTCAGGGAGGAATTGAGGTTAACAAGGCGTCTTTTCTCATCCATTTACTTGTCGCAGCCAAAACAAAAGAGAAGTATGACACAACTTGTGCCGCATAAACAAAATCTACAAAAGAATTAATGAACGTATGAATGAAATTTATTAAAGAATTCTTCTAAGCCCCTACGACAAAATGAGTCATTCATCACAAATTGGAATAAACCAAAAAAGAATAGAAAAAAGAGAAAGAAAAACTGCAGGGCCTCTGTAGAAACCCTAGCTATGAACTGGAGGGGGGTGGACCAGGTGGCCTTGGAGAAGATCCAAAATTTAAATCAGGGAATACTCCAGGTGGTCTTTCCAAAGGCTTTATGGACAGCAACTGAGTTGAATCACCCACAACATCTGCCCATCCATAATGAGGCTCTGACCTGAAGAACCAAAAAAAAAAAAAAAAAAATTGAAGCAGAGTAATTAAAAACATACATACCACTCAATCCATATGTATTTACAAATGTAACATCTAAACTTCAATTTTTACATGTATATGCCCCCTTACCTATGCATGAACAATGTGTATTTCACTTTTTAAAAGTTAAAATAGTGGAATTAATTTTTAATGTGATGTGAAAGATTTGGGTGGCAGATATGTAAATAAATAGGAATTGTGTGGAGTGAGTGTAAACGCCCCTTTAAAGAATGAAAAGCTCAGAATTTCAGAAACAACAAGAAATCAATGCAATAAATAGAATCTTACTCATAGTAGGTCTCTTCATCCACCACGATATCCCAGCTCTCTCCTGTTGTGCTCTTGCCGTATTTGTGCACCTTCCTGAAACATCAATTGCGTTAATTATTCCGAAATATTAATTAAAATTCAACGACGATGAGGTGAACTAAATAATGAAGCACTAGTATCCAATCTAGCAATTAGGAAGGATTTCAAAGCAACATTCATTTTATTTCCTCTAACTAGCAAGTCAAACGTTGCCACAAGCTAAATATTGAAAATAGTCATGCCGGTAAAGAGAGCCTAAAACATCAGTATTTCAAAGATGCTTAATATGGCTCCTTTAGCTTTACCATGATGTTTATTCAATGCTTTGATTAAGGGCAGCACAAATTAATAATTCTCATAATGAAGGGTGTGCATAACATGGAAGAGTTCAACTTAATGATGGTCAGCCTCACTCCAGACATATTTACTTTTGGCTTTCTAATCATTCTTCACAATAAATTCCTATAAAGAGCCGCAAGGGCTGAATTTTGTCAAATTATATCAATTAGTTAGTTTAGCATCCTTTTCAGCTAGTTTAAGCTGTACTTAACTCGATTGATTGAGCTCTAGCCACCTTTTCTTCTTATGAGGAAATGAAGGCGGGAGGGAAGCTGTTGTGGCAGAACTGTGGTTAGAATGAGAAAACGAGAGAATAAAATAAGAATTTTGAGTTTCTATATCCCCCTTTAATTTTGCATTTAAAACCTCTAAAATTATAGTATTCATAATTTCTTGTATAGAACTTTATAAATGAGCCAATGGGGGCAAACGATCAAGAGAATCTCGAAATCGTCCAACTGCCACGATCTGGCCCGAAGTTTGGATTTAACTAAGACGGGAATAGACGGTCTGACAGTGGGAATTAAATTTTCTATATTCAGTTAATATTTAATAAATGAAAGAGCCATTAATTAAATTAAATTAAAATATTAAATTTAAAATTACCTCGTCCCTGGTTATCCGAATGTTCTATAAACATTTTGTCTTCTATCATCCATCTTTTAATCAATTAAATTAACACGAAAAAGTTAGTTTAAATAACAATAAACAAAACAAGTCAGTGAATACTCATATCCCTAAACTACAGTAATGCAAGGGAAAAGAAAAATAATATGCATGTCAGTTAAGTCCTTAAAAAATCAATATAAACATTTGAAACGCTATTTATAAATCTTACTATATCAATAACATGCCAATATTATTTTATATCTGTACAACTGTCTTAAAAACACTGTCTAAAAATTATGTCAATTAAGACAAATCACTATCAATATCCTTTCCGATTTACGCACACGGGTGTCTTAATGTTCTCCCACTAGTACCATCAATGAGTAACTCCATTAAAGTCAATAATGCACATACAAGCATATTAGAAGAATATACCTAATTAACAGGTCATTCCTACAATATGAACAAAAAAATCACTCGAATTCAAAATCCCAAGTTTGGAGTAATTTCAATAAAGCTAATGATAATATCAATAAATGCATTTGGTTTAGAAAAAAACAAATATTACCATAGTATAAGAACATGAGTACTCACCTCGATGTCGTTTAATTTGCTAATTGGTTTGTCTTAACGTTGACTCCTCTAATAGAAACATAACATAAATATGATATTTATAGTATCAAACTTTAATTAAATTATTATTTTAATTAGTTATTACTTTACGTTATGCATAAATTTTTTTCATATTTTACCTTACACGTTTTACTTTACGTAAACTCGCTTGATTTCTATTCAACACACACACACACACACACACACAAACACATATATATTATTAATTTTTATTATTAAATCAATTAAAGAAATATTATTAAAATTACCTCGATCGAGCCCTACTATGCACAAATCTTTGCCTACGCGATTCTGTCTCTTCTGCACACAGGATTCGCACGTTGCCTTCATCGCACGAGAGCTCCAAGCCTTGACTCCATTCTTTTCCTCCGATGCAACTTCTTCCTCATGCTTGGCTCGTCTTCTTCATTCGCATCGAATGCCCGCACAAATCTTGATAGCGTCACGATAACATCTTTTATCTTGTTTTCCCTTGATTGGCCAGTGCACCCATCGCAAAGTTGCTCGACCCCCACGTAAGTGAATCTTGCCTCAGCTGTGTTGTTTTATAGGCGAACTCGTCGCTAGGCTTCCAATCCCCTCGTTTCAACTTCCTCAATGTTCGATTTATCTCCAATTTCTTTGGCTATCCGAGTCTCTCGATTCTTCTCTCATTTGCTCGACTCCTCGCTTCCACTTCAGTTTTCTAGTTTCATCTCCACTGGTTACAGAAAAGGGACATTACAACAACAACATCAAAGTACAATCACACTGTACAAGGAAACTTGATTACCTCCATCCAATAGCCAGCTTGAAAAACTCAATCACCACTTAATCAATATCATCTTTAGAAAAAAGGTTAAGGTTGGAGTAGTACAGCTCAGGCATATTATATCAGCATTTTATTGATTAAATTCTAGCACAATACATTGAATGCCAGTAACCTTGAAGACTAAGAGTTCTTTTGTCAACTATGAAAAAATACAGTCCAAGAAGTTAAAAATAGTCCGTTGAAGGTTGAACATGTACAATGAATGTTCTATGCACCAAGAAGATGACTGAAAAAAAATTAATGTGGAAGGATTACAAAATCAAATAAGGTAGGAAAAAATAATAGGGATAGAACCTGTACACAAAAATTAATGCAAAAAAGCTTAAATACTATTGGGAAAATGATAAAACTTAAAGAGGAAAAGACAAATGAAGATGAATGAATAAACACTAGCCATCTCAAAAACAAGAAACAAATTTATATGGTTCGGGGCATCCATGGATGCATAAAGATTAAATATTTTATTAAACTTGAAAAAATATATAAAGACAGTTTTTATTAATCATGAAATAAACAGGAAAGGAGATATAATCATGATAATAAATATTTAAAGAATTACATCAATAGTGAAAATCGGTAAAAATATAATTATAATACATAAGAGTATGCATCAAGCCAGAGCAAGCAGCTGTAACCATACGGCTTATAAATAGCAGTTGAGTACAACAAAAATATTGCATTCAGTAAACTATTCATGGCTTAATAACAAGCACTCTACGCTATTAATAATAAAGTGTTATGTTAAATGGACAAAAAACCAGGCGTACCCATTTCCGAAGTGTTCTTCACCCCAGGTTCTTGACCAACCTGAAAATAAATCAGAATGAAAAAATAAAGACATTCAAAAGATACACTTTTTTGTCCTAACAGGAAACAGAAAACAAAAACCTTTAATAAACAAAGCAGTTAAATGAAAGTAGAAAAGTAGATTTCCATGGCACTTAAAACATTTAGATGCAATAGCTAGCTAAGATTATATGTTCTCCAGAACAAAAACAATAAAGATAAATCATCAATGTAAGCAAAGAAAAAACATATCCATCAGTTAAATATGCGCGGTTTGTGTGTGAGAGAGATTAAGGAAATAATATAGTCATAAATTGAATAGGTGTGTATATCTAAAGCGCTTTGAAAGTTTATGGAAAAAATTACAGTGGTTTTGTCAATAAATCTTCAAATCAAGCCCAAAAATAAGAAGTACAATAAATTGAAAAAAATATTTAAGCATCAATTTTGAGAACTAAGGAGCTATTTAGGATATGATAAAATTTGTGGAATGAAACTTATTCATTATACTATTAAGTTATAGGGGAGAATATTGAATCATTAGTTTAGAAAAGGGAGATTTACATACATGCAACATAATTCTTCTGTATTTACATATCTAAAGCTTAAAGTTTTATATTTACTTTTTAAACACACTTAGGTTCTATGGATGAAAAGGTCTATTTTACTTTTCAAATGTGAGCAATAATGGTATTTTTTATGTGATATTAAAGATTTCAGTGTTATGCATATAAATATGAAAGTTTTGGTGTTAGATATGTAAATATATAGAAATTGTGTGGCATGCATATAAATGTCCCTTAGAAAAATTACTTCTAGAACATTAGTTCAGAATATTTACTCCAATATCAAAGAATTAACTATAATCTGAAATGCAGACATCTAATTAAAATAAACGTGAACATCCACTTCATGTTGAAGGGTAGAATCGGAAGTCATTCCAGCATTTGATGCCGAGGATGAGGCTTAGAAAGAATCGCCCCTCTCAATGACGTACTGTTAGGCGGAGGAGATAAATTGAAGTAAAATAGCTATTAGAAAAGTGAACCAAGATGACATTTATTCTTAAGGGGATGGATTTGTTGGTTTCTTGAAATGAGAAAGAAGAGAAAACTAAAGTAAATTGCTGTAGATTGAAGGGAAATCAGAACCCACACTTTTATTAACGTGAAGCATTACAATTTTAAAGCTCGAAATATAACAAACTACTAACAAAATGGTCCCAAAAAACAGCGAAGAAAAAAGAAACAGAATCAAGAATACCACAACTAACTCCTAAGATTAAGGAACAACCTTGACTCAATCAAACTTAGACACATTCAGTAATCTTGAGCATGTATTCCAACACTCCTCCTTGCTTTAGGAGCTACGAACACCAAGTTTCTGCCTTAGAAACTCAAACTTACTGATTGGAAGTGGCTTTGTGAACAAATCTGCCAACTGATCTTCAAATTTGCAGTAAACTAGAGTCACAAATTCTTCTTTCTGCACTTCTCTTAGAAAAAAATAACTTGATGTTGAAATGCTTAGTTTTCCCATGGAACACAGGGTTATGAGAAATGAAAATGGTAGCTTTGTTGTCAACAAATATCTCAGTGCTTTCTTTCAGCTCCAGATTGAAATCCATTAAAATCTTCCTCAGCCACAAAGCTTGATTGACAGCAGCTGTTGCAACAACAAATTCTGCTTCAGCAGTGGATTGAGCTACAGTTTCTTGCTTCTTCGAGCTCCATGAGAAAATACTAGATCCAAGAGTAAAATAGTAGCCTGAAATACTCCTCATACCATCAATGGAACCTCCCCAGTCACTATCAGAGAAGTCAACCAGCTTGAACTCCTTACTTCTTGTGAATTTAACACCAAAATCACTTGTACCTTTGACATATCAAATCACTCTTTTGGCAGCCCTGAGGTGCCAGTGCATAAACCTGGATAAGATACTCACAACATTTAAAATATCAGGACGTGTTACTGTAAGATACATCAAGCAACCAATCAAACTTCTAAAATATCTCTAATCAACTTTATCAGCTCCATCTTCCTTACACAGCTTCTCCTTTTGATTCATAGGAGTGCTTGCTTCCTTGCATTCTTCAAGCTTGAACTTTTTCAAAATCTCCTTAGTATATTTCTTCTGCCAGATGAAGACTTCATGCTCAGTCTGCTTAATTTCCATTCCAAGGAAAAAAGAAGGTCATCAACCCAAGATCTGTCATCTCAAAAACCTTCATCATTTCTTGTTTGAAGTCCTCAACCAGCCGTACATTATTTTCTGTTAGCAAAAGATCATCAACATAAAGAAAGACTATCAAAACATCATTACTCTACTGTTTGACATAAAGAGTAGCCTCAGACAGACTTTTTTCAAAGCCTAAGCTCAACAAATGCTCATATATCTTGTTGTACCAAGCTCTTAGAGCTTGTTTCAACCCATAAAGAGCCTTCTTGAGAAGAAACACCTTGTCCTCCTCTCCTTTCTTCACAAAGCCTTTAGGCTGCTCAAAATAAATTTCTTCCTGCAAAATGCCACTTAAAAATGCTGATTTTACATCAAGTTGATACACTCTCTAATTCATTTGAGCAACTATAGCAAGTAAAAGCCTTGTGGTGTCCAAACGAGCAACTGGTGCGAAGGTGTCTGAGTAGTCCACACCAAAAACTTGAGCATAGCCTTTTACCACAAGTCTTGCTTTATGCTTGTTGATTGAGCCATCAACATTAAGCTTGGTTTTGTACACCCATTTGACTCCAATCACCTTCCTATTTTGGGGTCGATCAACCAACTCCCATGTTTTGTTTTTCTCAATCATGGACAACTCCTTCATTGCAGCCATCCAATTCTTGTCTTTCATTGCTGCTTCAAAATCTGCATGTTCACACACGGCTATATTGCATCTTGCATAAATGTCAGTGAGTAATCTAGTACCTCTTACAGGAGCATCATCCACCAACTCATTCTGCCAATTTTCATCTTCATCCGTGCTTGAAGTAGGAAACTTAAGCTGCAGATCTGCTACAGTTTGGCATTTTTCTTTGCATCATCCCAGTTCCATTCTTCATCTTCCACAAAATGAACATCTCCGCTTATAACAATTTTCCCAGTTTGTGGTTGGAAAATTTTATAAGCTTTTACAATAATGTTATAGCCAATAAAGATGCCTGGAAGTGCTCTTTTGTCTAACTTGTCTCTCTTGATATGTGGAACATGAGTTAAGCACAAACAACCAAACACTTTGAGAAAACTTAGAGAAGGTTTATGACCATACCAAGCCTCATAAGGTGTCTGATCCTTGACTGCTTTTGTCGGCAGTCTATTTTGCAAGAAAACCGCAGTATGAGCTGCCTCTGCCCAGAATTGTTTGGGTAGATTCTTCTCATGCAATATACATCTAGTCATTTCTAAGATGTATTTGTTTCTCCTTTCACTAACTCCATTTTGTTGTGGAGTGTAAGGGGCTGATGTTCAATGCCAACTTCTTCACAAAATGCATTGAAATTTTCTGAGGAATACTCCTTGCCATTATCAGACCTCAATATTTAAATTTGGTTGCC
This sequence comes from Phalaenopsis equestris, assembly GCF_001263595.1. Classification (NCBI taxonomy): domain Eukaryota; kingdom Viridiplantae; phylum Streptophyta; class Magnoliopsida; order Asparagales; family Orchidaceae; genus Phalaenopsis; species Phalaenopsis equestris. Next base: position 1,234,443 of record NW_018164495.1, read on the forward strand.
ATATCGATTTTCCACAATCTTCTTGAACTTCAAGAATACTCCAGCGACTTCTGATTTGAATTTTAAGAAAAAAATCCAACATGTTCTAGTGAAATCATCAATAAAAGAAAAATAATATCGACTACCTGCTAATGAGGGAGTTCTCTGAGGTCCAGAAACATTTGTGTGGACTAATTGCAGCTTATAGATGGCTCTCCATGCTGACTTGGGAAATGCCTTTATGTTTTGCTTTCCAAATTGACAAGTCTTACAGGTCGATATGTTATCATCAAACTCTGGAAGATCAATTGCCATCCTTTTGGACTTCATCTGTAGTAGCCCTTGGTGGTAATAGTGCCAAAGCCTCTTACGCCACACCATTGAGAGGCTTTCTTTGGTTAAAAAAGCTGATGGCTGCCTCGAACAGTGGACTGTCCCCAAGATTCCCTATTTATAGGTAAGGATTTGGGATCTCAAGTGCCAGGAAAACACATTGATAGAGTGAGGTCCCAAAAAAGTCGAACACTGGAATCTCTCCAAGATTCCCTATTTATAGGTAAGGATTTGGGATCTCAAGTGCCACAGAGAAAGTTACAAAATGAGAAATACAAGTAGAAAAAAAATGTAAAAAGTACAGAAGACTTATTATAGCCTTTACACAGACTTGAAAGTGAATCTGTTAATGAAGAAATCGTATGATCTCCCAGTAATATGGACTGACTAGCCTATAGTCATAAACGACATGTCTAACCCAATTGGTCCATCGAGGTTGATGTAAGTAGAAGTGAAGTTGTCCTCAAGACGATGCTTCTATATGGCCAACACATGTTTCAGCCTTCTCGTTGGGGGTTGATGTCTAAACCTGGCTGAACAAGTTCTCTTGGATCCTTATTGACAAGTTCATCTGTGTTCGACCAGCAAATTTTTCCATCGAAATTGGCCAATGAGTCCACCCTAAGCCTTAATCTGGTGGGCTTGCATTGAATCCGGCCTATTGAGCATCTCCTGGTTTTCCTTATGGGCATGCACGCTTAAGGTAAATAAAATCCTTGATTTCTAGTAACAAGTTTTTCTAGAGCTTTTTCTAATCAATGCTCTTCCATATAAAGGGGAAGCCATAGGTAAATCTTGAATTCTTTGACAGTTCATTTTAGAAAGAATATGTGTTTCCAGGAAGAAGCTAATTCTTTACTTTGTACGTACATACCTCACCTTCTTATCAACAAACAAAAATTCATATTGACTTTCATTCTTTAAGAGCCTGAAATGCCTACTTAATATATCAAGTGTATCTCTTCCAGCGTCCAATGTGTAATTTTAGATAAGTCTGTAAAAACCAATTAGGATACTACACATCATCTCAAATGGATTAGCATTTAATTTTGATATGCCTTAAACATGTAAGCCTAGCATATTCTTCCCTTAGAAGCCAATGTATTTGTGGCCATAGGCTTCAAACCATTTAAGTTAATTGGGACAAACGGAGTCCACATTTGGTGGACCAAATTTAATTTGGCCAAATAATGCTTGTGTCAAACAGAATTCGAATCAATCAATATATAATGAGTTCACTCCTTGTTCTTACTCCTAGCGTCATCTTTCAAGACTACGGATTGGGTTGGATCATATCCATCCAAAATCACTCCTAGAATGCTAATGAAAACGTACTTTTAAGAGTTATAATCTGGATAGAAACTAATTTTAAAATGATTGAGCACTAAACAAACTTGTCTGTAATTAATTAGATATGAACCAATTGTTTTGTATTGCAGCATTATTAAGCTAGAAAAAGATAAAAAAATAAGGATGCGATTAAGAATAGCACAAGCTAAACAGAAATGGAGCCAAGCAAGAGCATTTTGTTAGGCATAAAGAATGGATAATGAATGAAATTGAGTTTAGGCTTACATGAAGTGGTGGTGGTGGTGTTGGTGGGGGTTGGAGAAATCCTAAGTTATGGATCAAACAAATAAAAGGGGGGCTCAAACTTGAAAACTCTGGAATTGATTTGAAGTTTTTTGTGTGGAGAATATAGGCAAACACAAAGCTTAGAAACACTTGGACAACTTAATTTAATAAATTTAAATGTAATCTAAAATGTTTTATGATTTTTTTATGGCTATTTAACATTTATTATAGGTTTTATATGGAGAGCGGGCCATGCAGAAATATAGTTTCACAGTCAACATTGGGATGGATGTTTGGCTTTGGGGAAAGGTGTTTAAGGCTTAGCAAAAATCGGGAAAACTCTTATAAGTGATAGGAAAATATGTTGAGATGAGATCTGGAGCTTTTCACAAAATTCTAAGTACATTATGTTAGATATTATTATTTATATTTCTATTATTTAACCCTACTTAAGGGTAGTTTCATCTTTCTGCTTATTGTATATATATATATACTCTTGTAATGAGGTTTTTGGAGGGTGATTACCCTAGCCACTTTTCATTGTCTTCTTCTTCTCTTCATCTTCTTAACATGGTATCAGAGCGATAGTTTTGATCCATTCGTGCTTTCGCGGATCAATCGAAAGCTAGGGCCGGAAAATGGATCGGGCATCGCACAGTTGATCGCACGCATGACAGAGGAGCTTTGGTGGCTTCAGCTCGGGAGGCGGCAGCTTCTCCACCATATCTATCGCTAGCCCAGTCGGGGATTGTCGCTTGCATCCATTTCAGCTTGGGCAAAGGTTTCTTCTTCGCCCCGATTCCCTCGTCTCCCCGCACCGAAGGTCTCCTCTCTGCCGCTATTCCTTAGCGAAAGACACTGGCCTCACGCCGAAGTTGCACGGTCGCTGGAAGCCCGCTTCTAACCTACGAATTTTGCCTCCTGCCCTTGCTCTTCCCATGCTCGATCCAACCAGACGGTTTTGTGCTCCTAACCTGGTTTTGGGGATCTATTGTTATTGGTATTTGATCTTCCTTTCCTTTATTTTTTTGTTGTATCGTAACTATGACGGGTGAAAAAGATGATTCTCTTCAGTCAATTAGTGTACAATTAAATGAACAAAATTACTCCTATTGGAGTTATGTCTTGAAGAATTTTTTAAAAGGCAAAATAATGTGGGGTTATGTTTCTGGAACGTCTGTTAAACCCATAGATGAAATGGATGGAAAGTATGAAGAAAGGTTTGAAGTATGAAGAGCAAATAATTCAAAAATAATCACTTGGATCAATAACTCGGTTTTACAATCAATCGGTGTCCAATTAGCAAAATATGAAACCGTCAAAAAAATTTGGAATCATTTGGAAAGATTATATGTGCAGTCAAATTTAGCAAAGCAACATCGATTAGAGATAGATATTCGTGCTCTTCAACAGAACAACATGAGCATCCACGAATTTTATTCTGTCACGACTAATCTTTGGGATCAGTTATCTCTTACTGAAGCAACAGAATTATGAGCTTTTAAACCATACACTGATCATAGGGAAGAACAACGTTTGGTTCAGTTTTTGATGGCCCTTCGAGATGATTTTGAAGGGCTTCGTGGAACTATTTTGCATCGCAATCCTCTTCCAACAGTTGACTCGGTGGTTAATGAGTTATTAGCTGCAGAGATTCGTCTCAACTCTCAATATGAGAAAGAAAATGTTGAGAAAGGGATTCTCCCCACTCCTAATCCATCTGTTTTTGCAGCTACTCATAATAAAAGTAAATCTCATGGAAATGTTGGTTTTGATGAATGTAGTTTTTTGTAAGCAAAAGGGTCATTGGAAAGCTCAATGTCCAAAGTTGTTGAACAAATCACAGCAGACACAACAACTCAATCAGTTGCACCCACGAAACTTCAAGACTCCAACATCAAATGTTGCAGCTATTGTACCTCCGACAGACTCTCTTGGAGTTGGAAATGCATATTCATCGGGTCCTACAGTAGCTGCGCTTGCTGAGCAGTTTCAAAAGTTTCTTGCCACACAACCACATGCCATGTCTGCCTCCTCAAATATAGGTTTGCCTTCCTCTAGCTCATCAGATATATCTTCTTCTATTTGGATTCTTGACCTGGAGCCTCTCATCATATGTCGTCTGATTTTACATCTTTTGTATCCTTACATCCTGCATCATCAGTATCAATCATGACTGCTGATGACACTCCTATGTCATTAGCAGGCACTGGGTCTGTATGTACACCACACTTATCTCTTTAAAATGTTTACTATATCCCCAATCTTACTTTAAATCTTATTTCTGTTGGCCAATTGTGTGATTCTGGTTTCTCAGTTTTACTTTCTTCTACCTCTTGTTATGTGCAAGATCCGCAATCCAAGAGGTTGATTGGGACAGGCAGTAGGCAAGGTGGACTTTATATTCTGGATGAGCTAAGAGTTCCAGATATTACAACTTTCAGTATTGACCTGCCATCATTTCGTTTGAGTTCATCATCTTCTAAATTTTATCCGTGGCACTCTCGTCTTGGACATGTTTCTTCTTCTCGTCTAAAATACTTAGTTTCTACAGGAGTTTTAGGCGAGTTAAAAACTCGTGATATTTCTGATTGTTGTGGTTGTAAACTTGCTAAACTTTCTGCTTTATCCTTTTCTAAAAGTGTTTCACTTTCTGTTGCACCTTTTAACTTGGTTCACTCGGATGTATGTGGTCCATCACCTGTTGCTACCAAAGGTAGATCTAAATATTATGTCTCGTTCATTGATGACTATACTGGTTATTGTTGGATTTAGCTTATGAAAAACCGTTCTCAATTTTTTAGTGTTTATCATAGGTTTCGTGCATTTGTCAAAACTCAACATAATGTTGTTATTAAGTGTTTTAGGTGTGATCTAGGAGGTGAATATACCTCTACTAAATTTTCTAAATTACTTGCATCTGATGGGACTTTTCTTCAAACTTCTAGTACCGATATTCCTGAACAAAATGGAGTTGCTGAAAGAAAACATCGTCACATTGTAAAAACAACTCGATCCCTACTTTTGTCTGGATCCGCTCCAAGTGAATTTTGGGGGGAAACTATTCTTACTGCAGTTTATATTATTAACAAAATTTCATCTTCTGTTACTTCAGGTTTGTCTCCCTTTGAAAAATTATATGGTCACACTCCTGATTATTCTGCTTTGAGAGTTTTTGGTTCTACTTGTTTTGTTCTTCTTCCTCATGTACAACGTAATAAATTGTCATCGCGTTCAATCTGTGCATTTCTTGGTTATGGTGATGGTCAGAAAGGATATCGTTGTTATGATCCTGTCACTCACAAACTTTTTGTCTCACGTCATGTTGTATTTCTTGAGCATATACCATTTTACTCCATTCCTCTTCTTCTCATAGCCTTACAAAATCTAATCTTATCCCAATTGATCCTTTTCACACAGATACTGATATTGAACCTCATCATGTGATTCATCATCCAAATAATGTTGATATTGAGCTTTGCAGGGTTAACACTGATAGTTCTGCAGATCCCGATGCTCCCCCTATCATTACTGCTCCCCAAGAACCTTCTGTGATTGTGGATCCTCCTCTTCCTCGTTACACTCAACGTGATCATAAGTCTACTAAATTGCCAGATTTTGTTTACTCCACTTATTCTACTTCTTTTGCTTCCTTTTTAACATCCATTCATAATTTGTCTGAGCCTTCCTCCTATCAAGAGGTTGTTCTTGATCCTCTTTGGCAGAAAGCTATGGCAGAAGAACTTTCTGCTTTACACAAGACAGATACTTAGGACCTTACCTCTCTTCCTCCAGGAAAACGAGCAATTGGTTCTCGTTGGGTGTATAAAATCAAAACCAAGTCTGATGGGTCCGTTGAGCGATATAAAACTTGTTTGGTTGCTAAGGAACTTTCTCAACAGTATGGTCTGGATTATGAAGAAACATTTGCTCCTGTTGCCAAATGACTACTATTCGTACTCTTATTGCAGTCGCGTCTATTCATAGGTGGCATATCTCTCAAATGGATGTTAAAAATGCATTCTTAAATGGTGATCTTCAAGAGGAAGTTTACATGGTGCCTCCACCAGGTGTCTCTCATAATCATGGTGAAGTTTGTAAATTAAAGAAAGCTCTATACGACCTTAAACAAGCTCCTCGAGCTTGTTTTGAAAAGTTTTCTATTGTGATTGTATCTCTTGGTTTTCATTCTAGCTCACATGACACTGTCTTGTTTCTCTCATGGTCGTATCATACTCTCTCTATATGTTGATGACATGATTATTAATGGGGATGATGATAATGGGATTGCAGAGTTGAAATTACAATTAGCTCAACAGTTTTAGATGAAAGATTTAGAAACACTTCGATATTTTTTGGGGATTGAAGTAGCTCAGTCTCCTAGAGATTATCTTCTTTCCCAATCTAAGTATATTGGCACCATCCTTGAACAAGCTCGTCTCTCTGATACTCGAACAACTGCTACTCCTCTCGAGCTTAATGTTCATTATACCTCTTCTGATGGCGTTCCTTTGTCCGATCTCACTTTGTATCGTACACTTGTTGGCAGCTTGGTATATCTTACCATCACTAGACTTGATATTTCTTATGCAGTACATGTTGTCAATCAGTTTGTTGCCTCTCCTACTTCAGTTCATTGGGCAGCTGTTCTTCGCATTCTTCGTTATCTTCGGGGCACTCAATTTCAGAGTCTTCTTTTTCCCACATCTTCTTCCTTGGAATTACTTGCCTAATGTCTACTCAGATGCTGGTTGGGGTGGTGATTCCACAAATTGTAAGTCTACCACAGAATTTTGTATTTTTCTAGGAGATTCTTTCATTTCATGGAAGAGTAAGAAGCAAGCTGTTATCTCTCGCTCTTCTACCGAAGCTGAGTATCGTGTCATGGCATCCACCACTGCAGACATTGTTTGGTTGCGCTGGTTACTTGGTGATATGGGTGTCTCTTTCTCTAGCCCAACTCCTATGTACTGTGATAACAAAAATGTTATACAAATTGCCCGCAACTCAGTCTTCCATGAGCGCACCAAACATATTGAGATTGATTGCCATTTCACTCGCCATCACTTTCAACATGGCACCATCACCTTACCTTATATTTCCTCCTCCATGCAACTTGCTGACGTGTTTACCAAATCTCATTCCACTCAACGCTTTTATTTCTTGACTACCAAACTCTCGATGATTCCTCTTGAGGCATCGTGAGTTTGAGGGGGATGTTAGATATTATTATTTGTATTTCGATTATTTAACCCTACTTAACGGTAGTTTCGTCTTTCTGCTTATTGTATATATATAATCTTATAATGAGATTTTTGGAGGGTAATTGGAACCCTAGCCACTTTTCATTGTGTCTTCTTCTCTTCATCTTCTTAACACATTAGAGTGACCAAAAGCCAAGAGAACTGGAGTAGGAGTAGGGTACACTTTTTGGCGGAGGCTCAAAAATAATTTTTAGCTTAGTTTTTTGAGAGAAAATTAAGATGTTATGGAGATAAAAAAGGGATGCTAAAAAAGATTTTTAAAATAAGAGAATTAAAATCGCGAAGATAAAAAAAGCATTTCACCACCAAAATAATATGTGAAAGATCACCAAATTTATATTTTATTTGGCCCTATAACACTTCAAAGAAACTCCATTTTTTTTCCAATCAACAAACCCTTCTCATTCCTAAAATCAGCAAATAAAGAAGTACGATGAAATAAAATAAAATTTTAAAAATGAAATTGACAAAAAATGAAATGAAGGCGGAGAGGGGGCATCCCATAGTTTGAAAGGAGGGAAGCCCTAATAACATGAGAAAACCCTAAAATCACCAGAAAAAGAATTAAAGAATTGCTTGAACATCCGATTAACTCTTCCCATCATAATTTTATATAATATTCCTATATAATTTTAAATTTTAAATTCCAACTAAAGTTTGTTTTTATTTTTCCAACATAAGTCAAGCTTGTAAGAAAATATAATTACAGCAAAAGGCAATAAAAAAAAAAAAAAACATCAACTCCTAAATAAATTAAGTCTTCTATATGCTTCCTCTAATTGGATCAGCTCCTTCCTGCATTGTCAAAGTTTTCATGAATAGGTTGAATGACTTTTCCTTTGCTTTCATTCCAATAAATAACAGTCTGTACAATTTATTTTAGGTACATAATAAAGTGCTCAATCTAATTTAGGTAGCTTAATAATATATATTCCTTCCGGACAGTTGTCATCTTAGCCACAGGTGCAAAGGTTTCTTCATAATCAATCCCGTATTCCTGTTGATTGTCAAGAGCTACTAATCCTGCTTTAAATATTTAGCTAAAAGGAAAAAGTCGTGCAATTAAAATATTTCCTTCCTTGCAGTATTGCAAAGAAGAAATTCTTTATTCTACCTGATTTCATTTACTCCTAATTAATATCCCCCATCAAATTGATGTTAGCTGATCAAAAAACATCAATTGACCGACAAGAAGCTGATGACGCTGTCGAGAAAGAGCCTTAGTAAATATATCAACCGTTTGAAGATCAAAAGAGATATGAGAAATAGATATAACACCATCCTCATAGGCTTCTCGAATGGAATGACGATCCACTTCAATGTGTTTCGTGCGCTCATATAAAATAGGATTAGCAGCAATCTGGATAGCACTAATATTATCTGCATGAGGAGAAGTAGACTCAAGTTGAGGAAAACCAAGCTCAGCCAACACACCCCGAAACCAAATGATCTCGGAACAAGTAGATGACATATTGCGATATTCCGTTTAAGTAGACGATTTAAAAACTCGATCTTGTTTCTTGCTCATTAAAGAGTTGCCGAGAAATGTGCACCATCCAGTAATTGATCGGCGTGTATCAGAACAACCAGCCCAATCGACATCACCATAGACTGTTAAGGTGATATGAGACTTCGCAGAAAAGAACAAACCACGATGAGAAGTACCTTTCAAATATCGAATAATACGTCGAACTGCAGCAATATGTTGAACTGCAGCTAAATGAAGATATATAGGTGCTTGCCAAAATTGACTAACTTGTTGCATAACAAATGAAATATCAGGATGCGTAATAGTTAGATAATTGAGACTCCCAAAAAGTTGTCGATATAGAGACGGATTAGATAGAAAGTCACAATTATTATATTGATATTTGACATTTACTTCCAAAGGAGTATCGACAGAGCGACTATATTGAAGACCAACCAACGCAATGAGTCCCTTAGTATAGTTGTGCTGATGAATAAAAATACCAGCGGGATAAGAGTGAACCTCAAGTCCTAAGAAATAAGTTAATGACCCCAAATCATTCATATGAAAAGAACCCTGAGACACTCATGTAACCGAGACATCAATTGATTATCAGATCCTGTGATAACAATATCATTAACATAGACTAATAACAAAACAATTCCCTTGTCAATCTTGCAAAAAAATAATGACGAATCATACTTGACTTTAAATGAAAGAGAAGCTAAGAAGAGTATTGCAAAATTTTTCAAACTAGACCCGTAGAGTCTGTTTCAAACCATATAGGGACCGTTTGAGCTTACAAACATCATGTGAAGGTGTAGAAAATAAGCCTGGAGGGAGATTCATATAGACATCTTCTTTGAGATCCTCATGCAAGAATGCATTCTTAACATTCATCTGTTTTAAGAACCAACCTTTAGATGCGACAATAGATAACACCATCCGGACAATTGTCATCTTAGCCACAGGTGCAAAGGTTTCTTCATAATCAATCCCGTATTCCTGTTGATTGTCAAGAACTACTAATCCTGCCTTATATCTGTCAAGAGAGCCATCAGATCGAAGTTGAAGAGAATAAACTCATTTACAACTAATGAGTTTAACACCTGCAAAACATGAAACAATATCCCATGTGTGATTATCTTGAAGTGCCTGAAGTTCCTCTTGCATGGCTTTGATCCAACAAGTCGGTTTAGCAGCCTAAAGTAGGAGGTAGGAACAATAGTATTAGTTAAAATTGCAGAATACCCATATTTATCTGGAGTATGGATGTGCCGAGTAGATCGTCGATAACTTATAGGAGCAATTTCTGGATCAGGGCCAGGGAGGATTGAAGGTGAAGGGGGCAGACATCGTGTGTAGACATTGTCCAACTTGAACCGTTTATCAAAAGAAGAATTATCAAATTGTGAGAGTATAACTGTATCATGTGTCGACAAATAATACTGAAAGTAATATTCATGTTCAAAGAAAATCACATTTCGAGAAATATGTCATCGACTATTAATCGAATCATAACACGCAAAACCTTTATGATTAGGACTGTATCCCATAAAGACACATCATACTAACTTAGCTGCCAACTTATGACATTCACGAGGTGGTAGATGAACAAAACAAACACATCCGAAAGTATATAACATATGATAATTAGGATGTTTACCAAAAATTCGATAGTAGGTAGAATCATATTTCAATTGTTGAGATGATAAATGATTAATCAGATAAACTCTAATAGATAAAGCTTCAGTCCAAAACTTAGCTGGAACAGAAGATTCTATCAGTAATGTGCGCACTGTATCCAATAGATGTCGATTTTTTCGTTCAACAACTCAATTCTACTGTGGTATATAAGGACATGAACGTTGTGAAACAATACCTTTGTTATGGAGAAATGTTTTAAACTCATGAGACATATATTCACCACCATTGTCATACCGTAAGATTTTAATGCAAGCGGAAAACTGAGTTTCAATATATGTTACAAATGTTTGAAATGCAGTAAATACTTCTGTCTCGGAACTAAAAAAATAAATCCAAGTAAATTGACTGTAATCATCAATAAATGTCACAAAATATCTATATTAAGCATGTAAAATAATTGGTGTAATTCTCCAAATATCACTATGAATAATGTCAAAACATTTATTGGTAAGATTGCCCAAAATAGGAAAATGTAATGTCTTACTTTCTCCAAGTTTACAAACAGAACAATCAACTACTAAATTTTTATCTGTAAAACAAAAAACACAACTTTTAAGCAAATATTTCAACATCATATCATTTGGATGACCTAGTCTTTTATGTCAGATGCCCGTTTTATTCTCAACAACTGAAGAAGCCAATGACATTCCAAGGAACAGTAAATTGTAATGGAAACAACCTACCCACTTTAGGCCTCTTCGCTATCACCTTCCCCGACACCTGATCCTGCACAATACAACTATCACGAGAAAAATGTATGTCACAGTTATTATCCACAATTTGACCAACAGAGAGTAAGTTAGTGGATAATATAGGAGAAACCAAGACATGTCTGAAGGAAGAGTTAATATCACCAACTGTCGTAATTAGAATATTATTTCCATCAGCAATCTGAATATGTTGAGTATCAGCGTACAGTCGTTGATTATGCAATAAATCAACTATATTATTCATATGATTTGTGGCATCTGAATCAACAAACCAACGAGAAAGAACGGAAGTAATAGTTTTATCTTTCCCTTAAAAACTAATAGCAGAAAAAACAGATAGAACCATCTGTTGAACCATACCTGGTGTGACAACTGATTGATTATTGCCAGCAACTGCAGATGTCAAGCCACGGATGTCAAGCCAAGATTGCGAGTGTCGGATACCGTGACATGAAGTGCTTGTGGTTTGCGATTTCGAGGTCGTGTAGAACACTCCGTAATAATGTCCCTTTTGCTTGCAAAAAGTACATACCTTATTCCCACAATTGCGTGCAATATGACCAATTATCTATAAAACAAAAAACACAACTTTTAAGCAAATATTTCAACACCATATCATTTGGATGACCTAGTCTTTTAAGCCAGATGCCCGTCTTATTCTCAACAACTGAAGAAGCCAATGACATTCCAAGGAACAGTAAATTGTAATGGAAACAACCTGCCCACTTTATGCATCTTCGCTATCACCTTCCCCGACACCTGATCCTGCACAATACAACTATCACGAGAAAAATGTACGTCACAGTTATTATCCACAATTTGACCAACAGAGAGTAAGTTAGTGGATAATATAGGAGAAACCAAGACATGTCTGAAGAAAGAGTTAATATCACCAACTGTCGTAATTAGAATATTATTTCCATCAGCAATCTGAATATGTTGAGTATCAGCGTACAGTCGTTGATTATGCAATAAATCAACTATATTATTCATATGATTTGTGGCATCTGAATCAACAAACCAACGAGAAAGAACGGAAGTAATAGTTTTATCTTTCCCTTAAAAACTAATAGCAGAAAAAACAGATAGAACCATCTGTTGAACCATACCTGGTGTGACAACTGATTGATTATTGCCAGCAACTGCAGATGTCAAGCCAAGATTGTGAGTGTCGGATACCGTGACATGAAGTGCTTGTGGTTTGCGATTTCGAGGTCATGTAGGACACTCTGTAATAATGTCCCTTTTGCTTGCAAAAAGTACATACCTTAATACCACAATTTCGTGCAATATGACCAAATTCTTTGCATTTATAGCACTGCACTAGTCCCTTCCCTTTGATCTGAGCAGCATATGCAATATTAATTATTTCTGACGATCCAAATGTTGTACTAATAGCAGCTTGTGTCGTCAATCTTTGTTCTTCGCGTAGTAATTCATCAAAGCAGATATCCAAACAAGGAACCGGTTCTCTGTTCAACAACTCAGCCCGAGCAGTTTCAAATTAGGTCCGAGCTTCATTAAAAATTGATCACGGAGACTTTTTTCATGAATAACCTGAAAACTAGCTAAGTTCTCCTTTGACACCTTAGCATAAATAATATCAGTATATTCGCTCCATAAATTTAGAAAGCCAGAATAATATTATTCAATTGAGAGATTACCGACTATAATTACTCATATCAAGTTCCAATTGAAAGCGTTTCGCAGTATTACCTTGATTGTAAACACACTTTAAGTATTCTCACATTTCTTTAGCCGTGCCAAAAGATCGTAAATTGTTCACTTTATGAGCCTCAATAGATCCCAAAATTCACGAAACAATCCTAGCATCATTTGCTTCCCATTGACCGAGATCTTTCGGCTCAGTAGGTGCTGAAGAAGATCCATCAATATGACCCCAAAGTTCCTTCCCTTTCAAGATTATTCTGAGCTGAAATTCCCTTGCACATAATTCTTTCCCGTAAATCTGATAGCTAAGATTTCAGACGATATTTTAACCAGAATTGTCACTCACAAATTATTTATCAAGAAAGTTGTTGATCAAAATCAACCTAAAGCCAAAAAAAAACTAGGAGATAAAAAAACTAAAGAAAACCAAAGTTCGGTTTTTAGTTATGTGAATCACGCAAGCCAAAGTCAGAGCCGGGCTAGGTTGGAAAAGCTTTGGTCGTAGGTTGAAGAGGCGCAGGAAGGACAAGTCGCAGGAAGGAGGGTCGCGGGGAGGAGAAGTTGCAGGGAGGAGAGTCTAGCGGCCAAGGAATATCACCTAGGATATCGTGGCTAGTGCTCGGGCTCGTCTGACCGCTAGGGAAAAGGATAGTGCGACAAAGGATATCACGACTAAGGAATGCTCGGGCTGGGGCTAGAGCAGAAACGACAAGAAGATTTCGCAAACGAAGCTGTCGAAGATGTTGCGAACGAAGATATCGCGACGAGCATATCGCGGCTAGGGCTAGTGCTGAGGAATACCTAGGATTCAGATTGATTCAAGCTCTGATACCATATCAAAGTTTTCGTGAATAGGATGAATGCATTTTCCTTTGCTTTCATTCCAATAAATAATAGTTTGTATAATCTATTTTAGGTACATAATAAAGTGCTCAATCTAATTTAAGTAGTTTAATAATACATATTCCTAATTTAAAGATTCAGCTAAAAGGAAAGAATCCATGCAATTACAATATTTCCTTCTTTGCAGCATTGCAAAGAAGAAAACTCTTTAATCTGCCTGGTTTTATTTACTCCTGATTGATATGTGCTGCATTAAGAAATGATTGTAACTCTTAGGTAGCAAAAAACAATGCTTGTTTGAGCGTTGAAATTAACAACAAAGGTGCCGAGCTTTGGAACAAAGGCGTGTATGCCAATGTCACCACTATTGGGGAAGAGCAAGAGTAGCTATGACAAGCACAAACATCAAAAGAATTTAGATGTTTGCAGAGTAATGAATAGAGGTGTAAACAAGTCAAGTCTAATCGAGCTTGTTGTGTGTTTATGTTTGGCTCAATTGAATTTTAGTTTGATAAAAATTGACTTGTGTTCAATTTTTTTCATAAACATGTTAGCTTTCAGCTCTTTAGAATTCGGGCCAAACAGGAGCCAATTTCAAATAAAATAATAATACACACACATAAATAACCAATGGCGAGCCAAACACGATCAAATAAGATTTTGTTTGTTTTGGCTCTTTAAGAAATTGGGCTCAGATTGACCACTCAACATTAGTTTGCTTGCTTAAAGAACAAATTTACTACTAATCTCACTGAGAGCCGAACATAAGTTCCTTGTGAATGACAAGCTTTTTTTGCATCCCAAACAATGACACAATTGTGAGATCTCCTCGACAAACAATGAATGGTGTGTGTACATGAGGAGACTCTAGGGATGGAACTCCGAAACTATGCTTGCATTAGAAGCATACAATGTGATAAGCAACATGAGTTATATCAAAACATATTGATTGCTTTTAGTTTATTTTCTATAAAATATGCCTATGAGATGTCGGATTCTTATCCATATGAACCTTCCTTAGATCGTGTACGTAGCGGCTCACAATGTTCATTGCAAATGAGATGTAGGGTCGAGCACGACTAAGATAAATCAGACAGCCCACCAATCTCTGGTACCTCTTGCATCAACTAGCTTTCCTGCCCCTACACTCAACTTAACTTTCTGATTAATTGGAGAAACTGCAAGTTTGCATCTCAGCATGCATGTTTTCATGAAGAGATCCAGCACATGCTTATTCTGAGACAAGACCATCCCTTTGGTCCACGGGCTACCTCAATCTCAAGAAAATATCTGAGTTGACCAAGGTCCTTCACCTCAAATTCTTTACCCAATCTTACATTTAGCTGAGCAAACTCTATCGCATAATCACCAGTTACAATCATGTTATCAACATATATAACAATCATAGTGGTGTGATCTCCATGTAGTCGAAAAAACACAGTATAACCAACACTGATCTGCTGATATCCCATTTCCATCATAGCCTTTCTAAACTTGTCAAACCAAGCTGGAATAGACTGCTTCAAGTCATAAAATGACTTTCTGAGCCTGCAAATCTTGCCCACTATTTGGTCTCTACCGAATCCAAGTGGTATCTCCATACACAGCCAAATACCTTCAACAAGAGGATCCCGCTATTCTCTCTCTTCATCTGATAAGTAGACTTCCAATTCAACATTCTTGAGGGCGTTTTGTGGATCAATTGAACAGCTGTCAAAACTGCTTTCCCCTACAAGTGTTTTGGGACATTGATCCCAATCATCATACTTCAGGCTACCTATAGAAGGTGTCTATTTTTTCACTTTGCTACTTTATTTTGTACCAATGTATAGACATGTGGTTTGAAGCTGTATACCTTGGGCTGATAAATATTCTCCAACTCTTTGTTAGTATGCTCTATCATATCATCAGACCTCAATACCTTCACTACTGCACTAAATTGAGTCTGGATTGCCTTGAGAAAATATTTAAAACAAGCAAACACATCACCCTTACTTTTCATCAGATACAACTAAGTGACATGAGTGAAACAAACAATAAAGGTCACAAAATATCGATAACCATTTATCGAACTCGTAGAATAAGGTCCCCAAATATCAAAATGTATCAAATAAAAAACACAAGGACTCTTCCCATAATTGATATCGGAGCTCCTAATAAGCTTACCAAACTCACAAGCATCACATGCAGATTTTTATTTATTTGCTTTTTTCATACAAAGATGTATAAAAATGACACGATAAACTAAAACAAGAGTGTCCCATGTGTTTGTGATATAACACCAACAAATCCTCCAAACTCCTCCCAGATTTCCCTACTCTAGCACTCTCTACCATGGATGTCAGGGCTGAGTCAATCTTCTCTCTGTTAAAGTGTCAAAGTCCACTAAGCCACATTCCAATCCCAAGTGTCCAACCCATCTCTTTTGCTTGAAATATCACTTTAGAAATATCAAATGAATTAACACATTTTAGTTGAAGAATGATGACACTATTGGATAAAAAGTTTACTGGAAAGGACGTCGCATACAAAATATTGGACAAAGTAATAAAATTGATACACCTCATTATACTCTTACCAATTACCAGTACCTAGACACCTCACTATAAACTTTCAAAGATTTTGTTTACTTTTAAGTAACTTAGATATTAATTTAAAATATGTGTTTGAGAAACAATTCGTTTCAAAAAGAGGAATATACAACAATTTGCAATCATGCATAGCAGATTTATTGGGAGTACCCACATTTTAACTCATGCAGCTTCCAAAGTACTTTCATGGATTTTCAAATATTACAATCCGTATTTGATTTAGAAGGTATTCTTGAAATTTATATGTCTTAAAATTATTAAAATTTTGAAATATTTCAGCAATGCTCTTGCATTTACATAAACTAATTTCAAGCTTTAAAATGATCGCCTTTTATTTGCCAGCAAACACATTGCGAATTAGGTGGAGAGTTTGTAAAATAATAAAAATTTTAAGTTTAAATTTATTTTTAAAGCTTTATGAGCCTAAAATTAAAAGCCCAAACTTTCAAATATTTTAAAGCCTAAAGAACCTAAATCTCAGAAGCCCGAGACTTAATTACTTTTTAAATCTTAAAAGCTTATATTTTAAAAACTCAAAATTTCAAATTATTTTAAAACTAAAATAAGTCATAATTTATTATATTTTATAAGTCAAATATTCAAATATTTTAAGTTGATTACAAGTCCAAATCAACTCAAATTCCGACAGCCACCTGGGGTCAACCCATGTTTGGGGGCACGGGAGAATGTTAGTTTTCCCAATTGTCTTAAGAGACGAACTGGTCGGTGTCATGAGACACTGCAGTCAGGGAACACAAGTATAAATTTAACCCGCAATTTTAAATGACTCAACGGATCTTCAATGTACTTGCACAGAGGTTTGATTGCAAACCAGTATTTTTCGAATGATACTTTGTTTTCTCCAAATGAAATTCAATTTCTCAAAAATGGGTACTCACTTTCCCACAAACAGGTATTTAAAACCCTCAAGTTTAATTTTTTTTTTTCCAAACGAGTCCGCATTTTTCCTGAACCATACTTAATTTCCCCACGAACAACTACTCGCGCTTCCTCGAGTGGACATTTCCAAACGAGTCCGCATTTTTCCCCAAATGGTACTCAATTTCACAAGGATAAGTACTCACTTTCCCACGAAACGGTATTTAAAACCCTTAATTTTAAATTTTTTTTCCAGACGAGTCCTCATTTTTCTCAAACAGTACTTAATTTTTCCACGAAAGGGTACTCACGCTTCCTCAAGTGGACAATACAAAAATTGTCCTGCATTACCCCAAAATATACCTTTCAAGCTTCAATGTCGCTGTCGGCGACGACTGCGACAAAATAAAATACATCACATATTTTTTTATTAATAGAATACACAATGATGAAATGAAGTAAAATAAGAGCACAAGGTAAACTAAAGTGGCTCGGATGATTTGATGGGTTGGGCCAACACAAATAGGGCTCGATTCAGTTCAACAAGACATAGGATCTAAGAGAGGTGTGATAGTGGCAGTGAGCTAGGGCAGAAAGGAGGAAGCTTTAGAGAGCAACAGAGGCGATGCAGACTTGGGCTTGGGCATCACGAGGGCTAGGACAGAGCAAAGGAGAAAAGTTGAAGCACTATGCATGGAAGGATCGAGTATTTGTAGGCCGGAAATCACGCCATTGTCTTCCTAGTTAGCATTGATCGCAACTCCTTGGCGACGGTTTCAGGCGAGATAGTGTGAGTGAAGCATGTTAGGGATCACGCAAACAAAAGAGGAAGCAAAGCAGCACTGTGTAGGGCAAGGCAGTGGATCGCAGAGCTAAGCGGCTCGGTTTCGCAAGAAGCAGGGAAGTATGGGGTCTTTAGCGAATTCGTGCGAGATTTTCATTGCATGATCCTCAATCGAAAGGACAAAGAGGAAAGGTTGATTGCAAGAAAGGAACAAACAAAATGAAAGCAGCGGGGAATGATTGAGGCTTATGCGTAAGGAGGAGCGACATTGTGCAAGGAGTGAAGAATCGAAGAAAAAGTTCGATTCTTCTACGTTGCTCGAAAGAAAGAACAAGAACGATGGACATAAAAAGAAAAACTGTTTGTGATTCTGAACAGGATGGAGAAGACGAAATTGAACAAGTGCAAACTTAAGTGCAAACTTGTGCTGAAGTGAGATACATAGGCGAAGTAGAGGCAGAACAATGATGTGGACGATTTCTGCTCTCAAACATGAAAAATTATTGCGTGCGGTGCGTGAACTCTTCGCGCACAATAAGCGCTCCTCAAACAGGGGAACGCGTCAGGACACCCGTGTCCAATTAAAATTGGACATCTGCAAATATGCAAATATGATGCCCGCTGAAACACACAAATTTAAAAAAGTGGGACCAACCTTCCAAGTGACCATTTTTAATTGGACACCGGACGCAAATTTATGCGTGGTGTCCCGCCCAATAATATTTCCATACACGGAGAGAAGAAACACCATCTAGAGAACGAAGAACTTCAAGAAAGGTGCGACGCAGAGAAACTAACACCCAAAAGAAAGATGTGTGAATCAAAAAGTAAGTTATGGGATACACCCCTTTACTTTAAACAGAAGCGCGAATGGTTAATAGGATGAGATAATATTAATTAAATCTAATTAAATCTAATTAATAATATTAATTATTATTAATACTCTTTTAACGTCAACAATAAAAGCTTAAGCAACCAGGTAAGAGCTTTATTGTTATACTAAAAAGTATATTTCACATTTAGGGGTGTTATGCTACTAAAATATATGCATTTAAAAATACAAATAACTTAAATTTAGAAATGCATGAGTTGTTTTGTTAGATGCAAATAGAAACATTGATTTTTTTTATCATTATTATGATAAATTTCAAATGCATTGGAATGAGTTGGGCGAAGGCACGAGTGCTGAAAAGAGGTGACTAGTGGGTAGTGAGTGGCAAGTAGTGGCGGTGGCAGGCAATGGAGGAGGAAATCATTAGTATTACTACATAATTTAAAAATTACTCGACTTAAAGTAAGAATTTCCAAATACAGGGAAAATAAGAATTTTGGATACTTCAAATCCCCCAAAAATTTTCTTTTTATTCTTTTGCTTCAAAATAAACTAAAAAATAAAGGAAAAAGAAATACAAAACACTCATAATACCTAAAACCAACCAGCCCCTCGATGTGAAACTATTTTTCACTCATGTAGGCCTTAGCAATCATTCTGCTCGTCATTTAAATAAGCTTACATTTGATAAATATGGACATAGTTCAAGGAAAAATCCAATTACAATTCTACAAAACAAGATATTGATGCTAAAAGGTATTATCTTCATCACAAAGGAGGCTTTCAATTGCAAAAATGAAGAAAAGCTGATTACCCATGGTTAAAGAATACTAATAAGAGTGTAAGTTCCAAAATAAATAATATTATAGCAAGCTGTAAGCCATATTTACAAAACAAAAGTCGAGCAACCCTAGCCCTTATGAAAATATATTTTAAATATAAAGGTATAGGGTCTAAAAATATATTGCACAACCACCTTGGAAGACTATGCAAGTGTATTCGTAAGTTGTGTTACAGTGCATACTGCTTGTGCAGGTTAGCAGATGAATTATTTAATAAGCATTTGGAAACTTACCTTTTCATTATCTAGGAGAGGAAGAGAATGTTAGATATTTATTTCTTCATGTGTACTTTCATGTAAGAAATAAAAAATCAAACAAATTATAAAGCAACCTTTTGCTTTATTATAAGATTAAAGCAATTGGTTTTGGGAGATAAACCAAGTACGAACAACAAATCTACAAAATAAGAAGGATAAATGTAAAAAAACCTTTCAAGGATACTTCTACTATTCATCCGTAATAAATAGAATGTAGCTATATCACCAACATAGTATATTACATTCTAATCGCATGCTTAAAGTAATAATCAGTTTCTCAGCAAGAGATTCTCAATAAGAGTAATTCAAAAAATTTAAGCACATAAAATGCATAAGAATTAAGGAAAGGTTTTAGCTGAATTGCTATTAGAGAGAAATCATGTAACAAGAAAGAACAAACTTACGTTCACTGGTAGAGGAGAGATGCCATGTTTCACCATGACGGGATCCTATACCCGAAAAGAAGTTTTCCTCCCACTTATCTCCCCATTTCGTGCCAAGGTTAGTCTGAGCCGCCCATTTATCCGTCCTACAAAATTAATAAAAATTGAAAGACACATTAATTTTTATCATTATAAGTTGTAAGAAAAAAAATTAATGATATATGCTTATGCATAGAAATATAAAACTTTAACATTAAAAATTACATCATCATCAACGGTTCTTCATAATATTTTAGTTAGCTAGACAAATAAAAACTCTATCAATATGTCAATAATAATGGGAGTGCTAATATGTAAAATAATGGATTACTCTAAATAACTAGAGATGGAATTAATGTAAGTTAATGCATTCCAAAATTAGGATTTACAATAAAAAATTGTTTAATAGTTCAAAGAGAAATTTCGGCGAACTAGTACATGAAGGTAATAAATCATTATGTAATTTATTGATTTAAACTCGGATATTTTGAATTCGAACCAAATTCGACAAGCTCAAACTCAACGCAAAGCCAACTTTAGTTTTCTTTGCTTATTGCTTTAATTTTACTTAATTTATGTCTAGATTAGTATAATGATTAAATTTTATGCTCTTAATGTGTCATCCTAACTTTCATGATTTATTAGTAGAGTTTAATATTAAATTAGTTTAATTATTATATTACTTTCTCCAGCTTTACTCTGGTTACATTATGAACTCATTTAATTGGATTAGCAAAATGATTAGTTTATTCTGATTTCATTTGATTAATGCTTTGATTTATTTGATTTAGTTCAATAAGAACATTTAACTCGTGTGATCAATAAATTGGATTCATTCATTCAATTAACTTTTTTAGTCAAAGTATTATTGGCTGATCAAAATTTGAGTCAATGAATTAATGATTTGGTTTCTAAGTTTTAAACAGAGATTTGATCACCAAACAATACACAATTCCGAGTTAAAAACAATGTATTTATTCTTTGATATATTATAAAACAAGAAATATTTGTTTTCTTTGAGTTAAAAAAGAACTAATTTTTTATAGCGCTTAGTAGCAGGAAGCGGAAGGTGTCAAGCCGCAGCTGCTGCCTATTTTTAATATGTTTGCTCCCTGCGCTGAGCTGCTTTGTTGTTTTGCTTACTGCAGCTTATAGTTTTTTGTTTTGCTGATTATAGAAATTAAAAGTTGAAACAAAACTAGTTTTCTGTCCACGGAAAAAACAGTGAGATTAGTTGCTGTCCAGCAAAGGAAACTATAGAAAAAAAGTGGCTGGAAAAGTTTGCATTGTTCATTCTTTCATTTTGTATTTATACACAACTGAATAAAAAAGAGAAAGGAAAAGAATAATTACAATGTCGAACACAAAAGAAGCTCCTAGCTATCCCATTGTTTGATCAATTTAGATATTGCCCATTGATGTCAAAGGGGCAATCAATTGACTCTTTGCTTCCTTCATATATTAATTCAGAGAGGTATTTTTTGTAAGCCATGAATCTGTGGCCTCAAAATTTCCTTATCTAAAACTCATGCTAACCCTTCTAGATCCTATGATCTTTCAATAGTACGCCACTTCAAACTACATGTTAGAGATCCACCGTTCCAAATTCGCTAACAATATTCTTGAATGTGGGTAACCCTTTAGTAAATATATCAGTAAGCTATCTTCCTGTTGAGACATAAAATGCAAATTAATCCACACTTTCTTTAATAAAATAAATGTCCACTTTTACATAATTAATCTAATCATATTGTATATGAATACGAGCAATGCTAATGACACATTCCTATCATCATATATAGTCTTTTTCCTATCTGACCTTTAAATATCCTAAAATGAATTTAATCTATGGGAGCAATAATTCTGAATTCGGCAACTAATCTTGCTTCATATGATTTTAATCTAATGTTAAGATACATTTATTTTTTTGCAATACGAAGCAAATGTATCTTAATAGTCGACTCCATAGAATTGAGTATATTCTACGGCAACTAATCTTGCTTAGTATTTCTTTAAACTTTCGCATGTGTGTAGTTTAATAAAAAGATCAATTTACATTCTACAATTGCTTCCCTTTTGGTAATATCCCAAGAGTGTTTTTTTATTTATTATCTCCTCTCTCATGGTATCTTTCCGATTCTTATTTTGTAGTGCCTCAAATAAAATTTTAGATATTTGAATGATGCTGGAGTTGATGTTTGTATGGAAAAACATAATGTGAAGGAAAAGACATTGTTAATAGTAATCAACAAATAAAAATAATAAGAACTCAAACCTGAACCATTTACATCAAATTGTTAATCTGCAAAATTTTTGCATACACAATAAATGAATCATTTTAAATCAATCAAAGAAAGGGCAAATTACCAAAAGAACGCTCAACTATCCCTGAACTTCAATCACTGAAAAAAAAATACTGTTCAGACCATCGAAACTTTTGCCATAATCATGCAGCAGAAAAGAGATGAACTTAGTTTAGAAGGAGAATGAAGAGGTAGAGGGGGAAAAAAGGGCATGAAGATTTCAAACAAATTAACATTCTAAAGAAAAAGGCAAGGGACAAAGAATAACTTTGAACTTTGGAGAGGAGATAATCCCCAGAGGAAAGGCCAAAGAACTCATTCATTTCATCTGCAACTCTGATCAAATTACAAAACATGAGACTCCATTTATTGAAATAGAATAGAGATAAGTTCAAGCTAAAATATAATCATAAACTTATACAAAAAAATATTTCAAAAAAAATAAATCTTAAAATAACTAATTTAAAATAAAATACCAAAAAGTAAATCCTAAATAAGTATTCTTTGTGATCCATCAAACTTTATAACCAGTTTGAATGGCTTCAAATTCACATTGAGATGGTTCTCAAATAAATATTGCCTATTGTATATCATTGTATACCCAAGTACAAACCTAGTAGTTTGTTATAATTGGCTACACCGTTAGAAGAGGCGATGAGTTCAAATCTCCCAATAAGATCAATGTTGCCCAAAGAGCGCTCACTTAACTGTGACAAAATCATAAACAACGGCCCAACAGTGTCTTGCCTTCATATGCATGCGGTAGAAATCTCTTAAATGTTCTCAAATCTCAAGTGAATCCGATCATAAATGATATTTTTCTAATTGTTCATAAACACTTAAACAATTAATAGCATCATTTTATATATATATATTTTATTTTTTATTTATTTATTTTTTTTTTTTTT
>NW_018164495.1:1257820-1260460 GCF_001263595.1 Phalaenopsis equestris
AAGAGCGACGGTGTCTCCCTACGCGTTAATTACAAAAAAAATGTACAGAAATTGGGAGGGGGGAGGATCCCCGTCTATGAAAACAAAAAATACATTTGACACACTCCTAGGGGTTCCTCTCCCCACAGTACAACTCACAGAAAAAGTAATCTCCAAAAATACAGGTATACCCAAAACCAAAAAACAAAGACCCAAAAATAGGTAAACCTGTGTTCTTGTGTAACTCGATATGTAAAATAGAAAAAAATGTACAAAAAGTGTTTTCAGATTAGTAGAATTCTCCAAAAGCATCTCCACGGGCATACCAAAACCATTTGAGAAATAGGAGTGTAGTGCAGAGAGATCCAGAACATACGCCGTGAGATCAAAACAATAACAGGAATCAGAAACAGGGAGCAGGAGGACTGAAAGCAAGCCTACAACAAAACATTGAAACCTGCCAAACAAACTAAAAACCCGCAAGAGGAGAAATGCAGCTCCCATCCATCAAACCAAGAGCAGTCCCACATTAGAGCCAAGAAGCACAAATAATTAGATACGGACATAAGGCAGGTTTAAGTTATCCCCAATGAGGAGGCGTATAAGAGGAGCAGGGGGTAGATGCCGACGTGACAGACCTCCCCTGCATGCTTGGCAAGCCAATCAACAGAGTTGCCCTCTCTATGAATGAATTTCCACTTTACCTCAAGATGCCTTTCAACTATAAAAGTTAAAATACGTTTAAAAGTGCAAAATATATCCCAGAGGGGAGGAAATAACCAAAAGAATATCATAGAGCATTTTAGAATCAGTTTCCACCTCAATTTTATGAAAGTTGAAAACACTAGCCACCATTAAGATCAGAAAAAATCCCAGCATTCTGTGGCCAATGGATTATCAGCGACAACAGGGGAGGTGAAAAAACAGAGACACCTATTCTCAAAATCTCTAAATATGCCCCCAATCGCAGCATAATCAAGATGCCAACAGCCATCCACATTTAATTTAACAGAACTCGGGGAGGGGGGAGCCCACCTAATGAGCCTGGGGGGCCTTAAAACAGGAACATCAATAGAACATGCCCTTAAGACTGTAGTAGGCAAGCACATAAGCAACAGTCATAGAAGCAGTGGGGGGAGAAGTGTGGTATTTAAAACTGTTTCTGAAGTTTCAGAGAAACCAAAGGACCAACAAAGGGAGGGGAAACCCCCCCTTTCTAACATCAAAATCCTTCTATTGCCACAAGTAGTTGCTTAAAGTGACTCTATGCACCCATGAGGTTCCGAAATGAGAACCACGCATATTCCAAACCTTTAAAGAAAAGGCACATTCAAAGAAAATGTGTCTCGTATCTTCCTCCTCAACTTTGCACATATGACATCTCGAGGCCATTTTTAAGTCTCTTAACTTAAGAATGTCATCAATGAGTATTAAAGAGGTAAGATAGCGCCAAAGGAAAAAGGATATAGAGGGAGTTAAAAATTTATGCCAAATCCATTTTCCTCATATCCAATCACGGTGTGAATGTAAAGTGCTATAAATAAGTTTGCAAACCGATTGAGAGTTGTTTCTTTTCCACATGGAGAGATCCTTTCGTGAGGGTGTAATAGGAATAGTGAGTATATGCTTTGCATTTTGCTCCCCTGCAATAGATCACAATTTGGAGAAATCTCAGTCATCATGAGTAAAGAAATCAGAAACCAATAAGAAATTAGTATGAGTAGGGTGTGAGTATTCAGAGAGGTGTGACAACCCCCAATTATCATTCCAGAAAGAGATATTACCATCTCCTATGTCCCAAAACATGAAATCATTAGCAGTGGTACGATCATTTACAACAGCTTTCCAAATACGGGAATCACCAATCTTCCACGAAACTAGTGAAGGATGAGTATGAGCACAATTTTTTTGGTGCATAAAGGAAGCCATAGAGATGAATGTCGGCCGTTTTATTGTCCAACCTTCGTGATTTGAAAAAGAGTGATGATTTTGTACTTTTAAAAATAATTTAAATATAAATATAACATTTTTTGATTTTTTTAAATGTAACATTTTAATTTTTAAAAAAAGTGAGACCAAACGAGTCTCACCTTTTAAATAGTTTAGATGATTTAATACAATACTACAAGCAACATATTTATCCCGAAGAATAAATATATCACTTGTAATAGGGATTCAATAATCTAAACTAAACAATTTGTGACATCCGTTTGGTCTGCGAAATATTTTTATAAAAAGGTCAACAAGTTCCCCTATCTAACATAAAAAATTAGAAAGGGTTTATTTTATCTGGGTTCCTGATTCCCTATAGAGGCAAGCCCCTATAGTTAATTATATCTTAAATGATCGAAATCACTTAAGAAAACTCTCGATTAAGATCAGGTGGTTTTGTTTTCAAGATTTCAAAGTCTAGGATTTCACGATTGGACGTGGGAAAATCGAATGGGAATGGCTCAAAACATGAACAATTATTTAAGGAATTCAAATGAAAGAAAAGTAGGGGATATCACAGATCCAGGAGAAACCCCGGAGATGTCCCAACCATCCTATTGTTCGGCCTTATGTCTTTGAAGAAATAATTATTTGATGTTTCAATCCTGCAAATTATTTAAGATTTAGGACTTATGTTTGCACAACGTCAGACTGTGCAAATAGCCTAAA
>NW_018164495.1:1267247-1271802 GCF_001263595.1 Phalaenopsis equestris
TGTTCCTATTTTGAGTCATTCCCATTTGATTTTCCTATGTCCAATTGTGAAAACCTAAACTTTGAAATCTTGAAAACAAAACCACCTGATCTTAATCGAGAGTTTTCTTAAGTGATTTCGATCATTTAAGATGTAATTAACTATAGGGGCTTGCCTTTATAGGGAACCAGGAACCCAGATAAAATAAACCCTATCTAATTTTTATGTTAGATAGGGGAACTTGTTGGCATTTTTATAAAAATATTTCGCAGACCAAACGGATGTCACAAATTGTTTAGTCTAGATGATTAAATCCCTATTACAAGTGATAAATTTATTCTTCGGGATAAACATGTTGCTTGTAGTATTGTATTAAATCATCTAAACTATTTAAAAGGTGAGACTCGTTTGGTCTCACTTATTTTAAAAATTAAAATGTTACATTTAAAAAAATCAAAAAAGGTTATATTTATATTTAAATTATTTTTAAAAGTACAAAATCATCACTCTTTTTCAAATCACGAAGGTTGGACAATAAAACGGCCGACAATGAGCCCAGTCTGAATTTAAACCAAAGTTTGCAAAGGTTTACTTCCACTGTATGCTTCAAAGCCTTAAAACCAAACCCTCCAGCCTTCTTAGGCTTACAAACTTTATGCCACAAACCCCAAATTTTCTTCGCCCCATTTGCCACCCATAGGAATTTATTAAAAAGCCTCTCCATCATATAAATAACATTTTTTTTGGATTAAACACCTGCAAAGCATATAGTGAAATACTCTGAAGAACATTAGACAGCAAAGAGATCCTGCCCCAAGTAGAAAGAAAAACATTTCTCCAATCATTAATTTTACGTTTGATTTTATCTATAACATCATCCATATATCTTTGATTTTATCTATAACATCATCCATATTAATTTGTTTCCTCCTTTCCCTTATCAAATTAACCCCAAGATATTTGAGAGGGAGAGAGGAATGATGAAAGCCAGTATAAGCAACTCTCCAATGAATAAGATGTTTAACCTGCTTGCCAAAAAACATCTGACACTTGTCACAATTAAAGCGTAGTCCAGAACAGTTCTGGAAATTCTGTAAAATCCCTATCACTTGTTTTATAGCAAGTTTAAAGTTTAGATGCATTTTAGATGCATTAGCAAAAATAATGACGTCATCAGCATAAGCAAGGTGTGAAACCATCATTTTAGTTTTATGAGCGAATTGTGTGTGAGGATGTAAAAGCTGGAAATGATTGAGCATCCTGGATAAATAATCAAAAACTAAAATGAAAATAATGGGGGAAAGAGAGTCTCCCTGTTTAATGCCACGACAAGCAGTGAAAAAGCCGTAAGAATTTCCATTAACCAGCACGGAATAAAAGTTGTTTGCCAACCATCTTTTAGTCAATGTGCAAAAGCTTGTATTGAAACCTCTAGCTTTCAATACGTTGATAATGTAATCCCAATTTATGGTATCGAAGATTTTCTTGATATCTAATTTGATAACAAGATTGCCACCCCTGTATTTTTTATTTCTGCATTTTTTATCTAGATCCTGCAAAATTTCCTGAGCCAAGAGAATATTGTCAGAAATATCACGTCTTTTAATAAAGGCCGACTGATGAGGGGAGATAAGAGAAGGGAGGTGAGGTTGGAGACGAGCCACAATCAGTTTACTGATAATTTTAGATATTACAAATGTGAGTGATGGGCCGAAAGTTCTTCCAATGAGATTTATCATTAGATTTAGGGATAAGAATAATCAATGCAACAGAGAAATACTTTCCAGGATCTTCACCCTGAAAAAAACTTTGAATAGCAAGAACCACCTCTTTCTTAATAATGTCCCAGCAAGAAATATAAAAAGCGGAAGTGAAACCGTCGGGGCCAGGAGCTTTCTGAGAACTAATATCTTTTAGGGCAATGAAAATCTCCAACTCAGTAGGGGGGTCGGACAGAGAGAGGGAGGAAACCATGCCCCTCTGATTCTCAAACAAGTCCAAAAGAATATCAGTGACTGAGAGAGTATCCGCATAAAGAGAAGAGAAGTAATCAGCTGCATTGGAACAAATTTGATCAGCATCGGTGAGAACATACCCTCATCTGTAACAATATTAATAATGGTATTTATGTTACGACGATGTTTGATAGTAGCATGAAAATATTTGGTGTTTCTATCGCCGTTTTTGAAATGATGATCACAAGCTTTCTATCTAAGGAAATCCTCCTCAATAGTGATTTCCTCCAAAAGAGTATAATGAGCATTAGCTAAATTGGCCACAAGTTCAGAAGTGTCAATCATCTGAGCTTCTGAAGTATCAACCTCCTGTTGGGCCTTCGAAACCCTAGAGTGAACATTGCCAAAAGTATCTATGTTCCACCTCTTTAAGTGAGAAACAACATTCTTGTGTAATTGTCACAAAGTGAACCAAGGATTGCCACTCCATCTCGAGACCCAAGTCTGCTTAATCAAATCCATAAAAGTAGGATGAGAGACACAGACATTAAGAAATTTAAAATGTTAACGAGCAGGTTTATAATGAAAAGCCAAGCTAAGCAAAATAGGATTATGGTCCAATGCAGCATGGTTTAGATGTTTGACATGAATAATATTGTAGTAACCCAGAAACGATGAGTTTCCCAGAAATCTATCCAATCTTTGCATAACAAAACCCCGCCGCCAAGTGTAAGTAGAACCCGAAAAGCCTAAATCATAAATGCGAGCATCCTCAATATGTTCACAAAATCGATTCATAAGGCTCGTATCAACCTTAGCACCACCTCATCTCTCGGAAGACGACATAATCATATTTAAATCCCCACCAACGAACCAATTTTCAGTAATAGTAGCACCCATATGAGTGAGTTGCTGACAGAGAAGAAGCTTATCCCTTAAAAGTGAGCTGGCAAAAATGAAAGTAGCCCAACCAAAATAATTCTCCAACTGATAATGAATTAGGACGTATTGCACATTATCATCAATAATGTTGAGAGTGATGTCCATCCGCCAAAAGAGCCAAATTTTATTGTTCACATTACTGAAATGCATGTAACCCTTGAATTTCTTAATGAAGTCCTCTTTATGAATCGTAACAAGAGGCTCCAAAAGTACAAAAATGTCAGGTTTATGAACCCTACATAAATGTTTTGAACGATTAAAGGAGTGAGGGTCCGCCACTCCTCTAAGGTTCCACACCAGTATATTAAACATTTTGGCCCATGACACCCTCCCGCCTATCAAGCCTAGGGGGAAGGTGCAGGTGCTCGCCCTCCGAATGATATGTGACATCAATATTGTTTGCCTGTGTTATAATTGGAAATTCAGATTTTCTTCTCCCTCTTTTCCTAATATATTTTTGAATTTTCCATTCAGATTCTAAAGCTAAGGCAGCCAAAGAAGATGGATCAGGCGGTGATGGAGTAACCTAGAAGTAGAAGGAAGAGTGAATGCTTGTGGGGGTTCTTGACCTGCAATTTGATCAATTATGACAGAAGGGATCTGAGGGGGGTGTGCCTCAGTTTCCGGTTCAAGTGTAGAATTGGATTCTACATTTACATCAGTTCTCACAGAACCCAAACGTGTTGTTTCATCTATTGCATCAACAGAGTGAGCAGCACTAGTTGCCTCCAAACAGGGAGCAACCAGATCAACAGGGCCCACGCAAGCATCAGCAGATTGAGCATCCGGTTGCAAATAACCCGTATGACTAGAGCCAATCCAAACCTCCTCCGGTGGAAGTAAGTTAACATCGCGCTCTATTAATATTCTAGCCATTGAGGGTCTTGTTAAATTAAAGGTAGGGGCATCAAGCATTAACGACTTACCATACATAGCAACTAAAGAAAGCAAAATTTCATGATTGAATAAATGCACCTTTAACCCAGAAGTCTAAGCCAGACGGGAATAATAGGAAGCTCGGTCTTAGGATCAAACTCAGTTGTCCATTTAAGGACTTTCATCCAAACATCACCAAAATGAAAAGTTCTGCGTGCAAAAATTTTAGCATAATCATCCTCGTTTGAGAGTTGGATCAGAATATGCTTGCTGTCAAGAGCACCGATCTTCCAACCTCCCGATAATTTCAAAAGATCAAAGTTCTTCATCAAGAAATCATATTTCGGAAGCCCATAAAGGAACTTACCAACAAGATGGAAACGACAAGCAGAGGCAAGAATGGAGCTCTCAAAATTAGAGAGAAAGAGCGCACACTTCCCCCCCTTACGACCCTGAGTCTTAATAAAACTGTATTCCCCACCAAGGACAAGTGAGTCATGGAAAGAAGATGGGAAAACAAATTTCGGAGGAGAACCAGAGGAGGAAACCCCCGCAGTAACACCAGCATAGGTCTTGCCATAACCGTCGAGAGAAAGAAAAGTCGAGAGAAGAAGCCGAGAGCAAAGGAGAAGCCAAAACCAAAAAACAAGAAAGATCTCACCAGAGAATGGCCGTCGAGAAGGAGAGCACGCCGTCAGCATCCCAGAATCGTTGCTCGATCGCCTTCGAAGCCAAACCCTAACAGAGCACACGCGCCGTCCATCGATAATATATATATATATATATATAGAATGTATTTTATA
>NW_018164495.1:1271859-1295418 GCF_001263595.1 Phalaenopsis equestris
TAATAATCTCATCCCCCCCCCCCCCCAAAATGTTTTTACATATATGAAAGGGTAATTTGGTCTTTAGCCCCTCCTGAAATATCGTTTTGTTCTTTGTTATCCTAGCCATTGCCAAATTGAGTCTAGCGGGCCAATTCCCTCCTCAAAAAAGAGATTGATTCTGTCCCTGTTGTAAAATAATAATAATCATAAATAATGAATAATGAACAAATAAAAAGGTGTGAGCGATTAGAGAGATGCATTCCTTCGGATCAAACATCTCAATATCGTTTAATTGTCTCTTGATTCTAATTATAGAACAGAAGCGAATGGGAGAGATAATAGGAGAGATTGAGGGAGGAGAAATCTGTCGTGCTCGCGTGTGTGCAGAGGAAGAAGAGAAAGAAGTTGTAAAAAGTTTGTGGCTTTGTCGAGAAGGAGAAAGAAGTTGAGGCTATTGTGCAACATTGTGCTCTACCTGAGGAAGGAGGAAGAAAAAGGAGAAGTCGAAGAAGAAGAAGGAAACCTTTGAAGCCAAGCCTTGCTTATAGAGGAAGGAGAAGGCGACATTGATTCCTCATCGTGTCATGTTAGCCTGCAGAAAAAGCCTCAATCGAGAAGAGTAAGGGAGCTGCGAGGCTGTCGAGACTTTTCAAAGAGGATAAAGAACCATGTGTGCGTTGTGCTGTTGAGACACGTCAAAGTCGCAAATAAGAAGAAGAGGAGCTCGAGCTCACGCAGTCAAACAGAGGCCGAAGATAGGAAGAAGTAGAGGGCAGGCCTTCGAGTGTTAAGGCAGATTAATGAAGGATTTAAAAGTAAAGGTAAAGATTAAATTTTACTAAATTAATTATTATAATATTAAAAGATGTATATGTGTGTTTAATGTAAGATTTTATTGAATCAGGATCAAATTTATTAAAATTATGAATTTTGAGGGAGAGTAACATAAACTTTTTGTGCAAGGGAAAAGGAAGATTTTTTGGACAGCCAAAAGATTTTAAGGTACGTTGACTTTTCATTAAGTTAATTAATGAATTTATTGTGTGGGTGTGTTATTTATATAATTTTAATATTGAGTTAGGGATTTAAGAAGTTAGTTTCAAAAGACAAAATATTTTGGATTGTTAATTTTATAGGAGCGGGTAAGAGATAAGTTGAGGTAATTGTTTATACTTTTATTTATATACTTATTTTAATAGCATGTGAAAGATATTAATTATATGAGTAGAATTGAGGAGAATACTTAATTCAAGAATATATTTTTAAAGTGAAGGGTACTTAAGCATGTACTTTCAATTAATATAGGTGTTTGTCCAAAGAAGTAAAGTGAAGGGGTAAAGTACTTCAAAAATCTTTTCAGGCAAAGGCGAGTGATTATTTTCCTTTATGCATTAATTTAATCTTTTAGTAAATGAATAATTGTTTTATTAAATGGTTTAAAATAAAATTTTTAGATATATCTTGTATATTGAAAGTCTAAAATGTCACAAGAGATGGAAGGAAAGTAACTTATATATAAAGCACATTTTAAAAAATTATAATTGATATGAAATGAAAGATAAATGTTTAAGTCATACAGAATTATCCCCAGAAGGTATTGACAGAAGATGCAATGTACCTATGCATGTTAAAAAAATGGTAAATGTTTACCTTCAGGTACAATTTGAGGTACTTTCGGGTACAATTTTGAGGGTATCTTCGTACACATTTCTTAAGATACCTTCAGCTACATTTTAAGGATACATTCGGGTATGACACTAATCATGTTATGACTATTAAAAAGATTAAAAATAGTAAATACTTGAAGTACAACGAGAAGATATAAATTTAAAGTTTTAATAAAATAAATTGTATTTTATTTTGATCATTCATGCATAGCATAACATAGCATAAGAAATTAATACATATTAGATTATAATAACTCACTACGTCATACTTATGGTTGCAATTAATGATTTCTTTCATGAAAAGAAAAGTTTTAGTTTGATATGACTGTTAGAAGAGGCTTAATTTATAGGTACCAGTTTATGTTATATTTGATAGTTTATCTGTATTGTTTCTTTCAGATAGTGAAACACTATTCAGTTATGGTTTTAGACATGGTCTTTAGATTATTGTGGTTGTTTTTGGATGTTTAATTTTATTGCTCTTTATAGATTAATGACTCTTTTATATATTGAAAGTTTCTGAAACATTTTGTGAAACATTAAATGAAATGTTAATATTGTCTGACTGCAGTTCCCGCCTTAGTTAATTCTATGCACCAGGACGGCTTGTGACACTTGTATTGATTAACTTTAGAGAAAGATGAAACTGAAGCAACAGAGTAACATAAGGAATGCTACGTTGATTGAAAAGCAGATTTCATTATATTGTAATGTTTACATACATAACTCTAATGTCTTTTACTCCAGTACTTAGTTTATATAGGCAATTGTGTACATGATTGGGAATGTTCTAGAGTACTGAAAAGTTTGGAGGGAATTCAAACTTGGTTATATGCAGAGAGGCAGGATATCAGCCTGTGTATCAGGCAGAGTGTGTAGCTTATATGACAGTTGGTTATAGTGGGGACCAGATGCTTTTTATCTCCCATCAAGTGAACAGTCGAGAGTGTTTGTGAGCATGGTTCGAAGATTGAGAAATTGTGTTGCTGCAAGACATGTCGGTTGGTTGGCCTTGAAAGGAGATGTGATTGATTGTAATTTCATATGAGGATATATGATCCTGAACAAAGTGATGATCATTTTCACATGTTTAGTCCTGAAGAAAAATATTGCATTAATCGTGATAAAAATTGTAAATGTATTATCAGAGTGAAGCGTGTTGGACTAGTATGAAAGATATTGAATTCTTGCAGTTTTCTCCTTATCCATAACACTTCAGTTGTGGCTGCCGCAAGAGCCCTGTACTCTACTTCAATGGATGAGTAAACCACAATTTTCTACTTTGTGATGTCCAGGATGTCATATTTTTTTTTTAGGAAAGTATATCATTATATGGTTTAACAACGATCTTGATAATCACCAACCTAGTAAGAGTCAGAATGTGCATGGAGATTGAGGCGGTTTGAGATCGTGTAAGTTGAGTTGTTTAGGTTTTAAGGATCTGGTTTGAGATCGTGTGATCATGTGATGTTTAGGTGGAGGTTGTGTGTTAGTTGATGCCATGGGTGAGGGCAAGGATGTTGAGGTGGTTGAGCTGAAATGTGGGGATGTTGTGAATTTGAAGTAGTAGGATGATGGGAGATGTAGTTTTGTGATGGCGTATTGGATGATGAGGAGATGATAAGAGTTAGAAGCATTGGTGGACAGTAAGTGGTGGGGAATGTGGTTGGAATGATGTTTCATTGAAGGAAAGGAAGATTCATTAAAAAAACATGCCTTGAGAAAATTATCTTTCTTGTTAGAGAATTGGAGCATCTATAATCTTTGAGGAAAGGTAAGTAGCCAATGTTGGTGGTTGTTTGTGTAGGAGTTCATAAGGTGATATCGGGAGAGATTTTCTGTGAGGCATGCAATTTATAAGATAGTTCGTTGTAAGAAGTGCTTCTATCAAGAATTGAGAAGGCAAATAGCTATATGCATTAGTGTTCTAGCGGTTTCAATAAGATATCTATGTTTGGGTTCAATCGGACCAATTTGTTGGGGTGTGTAAGGATAGTTGATTTGGTATAGAATTCCTTGATAAGAGATAGCGTTGTAGGGTGTTTGAAGTATTCTCTTCACGCCATCCGACCCTAAGATTTTAATGGGGATATTAAATTGAGTTTGAGCAATCTTATGGAATTGAATGAATTTTGATGACATTTCTAATTTGTGAAACATAGAAAAAAAAAACATCTAGAGTGGTCATCTATAAACAATAAGTAATACTTATATCCTTGCCATAAAAAAAGAGAGGGAAAGGCCCCATACATTCAAACGAACAATATAAAATGGTGCAGCAAATCTAGAAGTAAGCCGAGGAAAAGGAAGTTTGTAACTATTAGAAAAGTCACACTCATTACAAAAGAATTTAGAAATAATTATGCTCGATGATTTATTTATTCCAGATATGGTAGCAACAACTACATGATAAGAGTATCCATGGCGTCGGAATAAGAGAACTTTGGACTACTGTGTTGAGGTGGCTATGAGAGCAGTGATTGGATACAACCCTTACCTACGGGTACTTTGAGAATTGTAAGGTTTGTTCGCCGATCCTTAATAGTAAAACCATTGGCATTAAATGTGATTATGCAATTATTGTCTGAGGCTAATTGATGGATTGAGAGTAGAATGTGAGATAGATTTGGTGAATGAAACAAATGAGGAAGTAGAAGCTTATGTTGAGGTGTAAGCAAAATTCCTTATTCAGTGTGATTGATAGGGTGGGTAGAGCCATCCCCAACTATTACCTGATTGTTTTTGTGGTATGGTGTTGGTTTATGTAGCTATTAATAATTGGAGATGAAGTGAGGTGGCTCCTGCATTCAAAATTCATTCAGTGAGTTTTCTTGTTGGATCAGTGTTGAGCAGTTGTGAAGGTAGTATCAGTTTTGTTGTTACTTGAGAGATATGAGCCAAAATTAGTGTGATGCCCACACATAAGTGTTGAATGTCCATTCTTTCCACATATATGACTGGTGATGGGTGTGGTGCGACCTCCCCTGTTTGTGTTGGTTGGAGCTTCTCCTCTATGAGGTTGGTTAGTGGTATACCTTCCTCAACCTCCTTTGTTGATCCTCACTCTCTGGATGAGTTGGTGAAAAGTGTTAAAGCATCTAAACTAGTATCCTTTACAGTTTCAACAACAATGTTTGTTTCCTCATTGCAAGCAATGAGTACAAATCATCTTGCTCTAACTTTGTTGTGATAACAGTTGTAAAGGTTGATAGGAAGGAGGAAGGTAATTCGTGTTGTGGAGAAGCAAACACGTAAATCACATAAGTATACACACCGATCAAGTAGTATACAAATTATGAGTCTGAGTTATTGATCCCACAAACAACTTTGTTAAATTTCAAGCAAATTTAAGTAATAGTTTACTAATCCTAGATCTAGTCCAAAATGTTTAAGATTTCTGTGTTTTGAAAATTTCTAACACTTAAAAAAATAAATTAAAGTGAAACTATTTTTCTATTAGTTTGAAATTCTTCCTTGAATTAGTTCAGTAAACCTAGGTTCTTTCAAGTGATTCTCCTAATTTAATTGACAATCGGAGCCTATTCCAAGTAATAACAAGCGTTGGAATTCCATATTATAGTTAAGTTCCTTTAACCCTACAAGAATTCCTAGCTATCCACATTCTCCGAAAAGATTGCAAGAATCTAATGACAATATTTATATGTACTAAACTCATGTGTTTCAACCTAGTTGTGCTTCTAAGCTTCTTCAGATAGTCCATGATTACAACTAATTCTAACAATTCAAGGGGCTAGTTCGAATGTAAATTAAGATTCAATAGATAAAACATCAACCTAAGATTTCAAAAGTTTAAGAATCTAGCATGAATTTCTCTAGATTTTAAATAAAATCAATCCACAAATAATAATAATAATAATAAAACTTAAGTGCTCAACATGTTTGAAGACAACAACATAATTTGCATTAAATCCATTCATATCAAGTATAATCAGAGTACAAAGTAGAAAGAAAGAACTAGAATGAAGAAACATTTCTTTCCCATGAATAGACTGCTTCCTCGATCTCCTCCTTACACAATACAATGATATAAAACTCTTTTTCTTGCACTACAATACAAAACACACTCTCTAAGCCTTCTTCTAAACTCTCCCCAAGTATGACCGTCTATAGAATGTTGTGAGCGTCCCTTGATACAAAGAAATACACCCTTATATGCTCCCCACGTTGGAACCATAGACCAAACACCAAAACCGTCCCAAGTCGGAGGTGGGGCAGGGGGTGGGGAGAGTAGGAGGCATCGGGCTGGGTGTGGCGGTGCTGGCTTGCGACACTGCATTTCGTGACTACGTGTCATCAAATTAGGGCTTCTAGTGTCAAAGCGCTAGCCTAGTGGCAAGGCGGCACTAACATTGGGCACCGAAGAGCAGTGGCGCAAAGGGCCTCATGCCGGAGTGTCACCTTCCCTGGATTCTTCTCTGGAATAGAGTGCATCGGGCGCCGGGGCGCTTGCTTGATGATGTGGGGCACAAGACAACTACAGCGTCCCAATCTGGATCGAACCGGTCCAGGCTTTCCACAGTGGGAGGCCAACTCTTTCAAGGGGGTTGCCTGCCTAATTTCAAAAGAGGGGTCCACTCATAGTTATCATAGGGTTATTTATTTCCTTTGTGATGTCTAGGGTTTTAGTTTTTATCATGTTTTTTTAAGGACAGTTGTCGGCATCGCTATATTTCCGTGATTCAGGGTTGTATCCAAGGGTTGACCGGTGCTTCGACTGTATCTTACTCCCAATGGGGTGATAATTATTCCCCATCCTTCTCACATCACTCCCTGTCGCCCGCACTTGTTGTAGCCGCCTCAAAATCTTTTGGTTGTTTTCCGGTAGATTCCTATCTTCCAACCGGCTGTCCTCGCTACCGCCACCCTAGAAAAACATCTTTTTGTTGTCCTGTAATCTACCAAATCCGCCGTCCCTGCAACCATTAGCCCCCCTTGCTGCTCAAGCCTAGAACGACAGTTATCTGTTGTTTTCCTGGTTATCTGGCCATCTTTCTTGGTAATACTACCCAAGACAACAACCATACTTGTTCCAACGACTTCACACTTTCCTCTCGTTGCTACCAACACCCCTTTGTTGTCGCCACACCTTCCAGCTATTAATCACCCATTTCTACCTCTCGAAAGTCCAAAACCTCACCGGTCACCACCATCACCCCAGGATCAACCCTAATTTGAGTTTGTGTTGTCATTTGTTGTAATTTTAGATTTTCATTTGTTTTGTTGTAATTTCCTATTGGAAGTTGGTAATAATATTAGTTTTTCATTGTTGTTTGGTATAACACTGGTATCATTCAGAATCAAAGCTAGCTTAACCCTCGTCATATTCTAGGGTTATCAAAATTCTAACAATACCGAACCCAATCTCCACCCAAAGCCCCACACCTTTGCTGATTTTTCAAATCAGCCCAGAAAACTTTTTTCCCAACACTAGACTAACCCAATACCCCCTTTCACCGCTCAAAACCCAAACCCTAACCACGTCACCGAAGAGATAATTGTCGGAAACCTGGTCAAGAGAAAATAACACAATGTCGCCTATGGGAAATCCACAGAGAAATGTCTAGAAACACTCTATGAAAAATATGCAGCGAGAAATTCTCCAACTGCAATAGAGGTTTGTCTATGAAAAATATGCAGCGAGAAATTCTCCAACTGCAATAGAGGTTTGTCCTTTTCGAGAAGAGACAAACCGGAGGAGTCACCTGTAGACACTGATAATACGTTAAATTGAAAGGATGAAGAACTACTACCCCAAAAAATTCTCACAAAATATCATAGGAGTTGGGATCTTGAAGGAAAGATGGATTTACTGGATTTTGACGGTCGCAGGGATCCATAAGATTCCTTGATTCGTTCCAAGCAGTGAAATGTGTCTTTGAGTACCAGGATGTCCCACCAAACATAATGGTAAAGCTATTTGTCATGAAGTTTAAGAATGACGCATCTCTGTAGTGGGAGAATATGAAGCTTCTTTGGCAATGGGAACAGAAAAACAAAATCACTATCTAGTCCAAGATGAAACGAGAGATGCGGTACAAATACCTACCAGTTCATTACTGACAAGACATGTTCTCGAGACTTCATTACCTAAAACAATAAGATCTCTCATTAGAAGAGTACACAATTGAGTTCGAGCAGTTAATATTAAAATGTGGGCTAGTAGAATCCAAGGAAAATACCATAATTCGATATCTGAGGGGATTGAGATTGTCTATTGACAATTTGGTGCAGTTGCAACCTTATCGAACATTACAGAATAATCATACCTTAGCCCTGAGATGGACAGACAACGTCGCTGAGTGATTTTCACATCTTATAGGAGCATTAGGATCAAGCAGCAAGAGTACACCCATCATAACATCCAAACCAACCCAGCCTAAGAAAAAACTAGTTCAGAGTGGAGAACATAAGACACTAATAAGGTGGCACCGGGGTGTGGGCACGACAACGCTGGCTTGCAGTGCTGCATTTCGTGGCTCCAAGTCGTTAAATTAGAGCTTCTATTGCTGGCCCTGGTGGCGAGGAGGCACCGACATTAGGATTTGGGGGCGTTGAGAGCCTGGCACTGGAGTGTCACATTCTCTAAATTCTTTGGTGGAATAGATTGCATCGGGTGCCGAGGTGCTTGCCTATTGATTTTCCAAATTTGTGCTCCAATTATTCCAAGTTCTGAATTTTCACCTGTATACTACATATAGCACCACAGACACCCTATAAAAGCATAAAATGACACCAGGATTATGAAAAATATCACTATAAACTACATCACATTTAACACGCATCAGAAGGCCATTAAAAATATAAAGAATGACATCTTCATTGTCTGTGTCCTCCAACTATTGAAATGTTGTCTGTCAAGGCTTGATCGCAAGTAGGAATTTAGTCAATGAGAGATTTTTTATAAAGATGTGGTGGAGCTCAATTTTCAACTGTCTGACCTTGAACCAGTCTGTTGATTGATGTCTTTTGGCTAAAGTTTCCCATATTTCAGAGGTTGATTAAAGATTGAATATGTAGGGGCAGAATGAAGTGATATGGTGTAGAGTGCTGCAAAGAGATTTTGATAAATGAGTCGCCAGATGGAGTGTTGAGGACTTGGTGATGTTTGGCCATTTGTGTCCCGAGTTTGTGAATAACATGTAGAGGAGCTATTGAAGAAACCTTCAAAGCCATTTGCCTTGAATAAATTGAATACTTATGATTTTCTGTTATGATAGTGTTTTGCAATGAGTTGAATATTTGTGATAGTTCAATGTTTGATATAAGAAATTTGAGAAGGAAATTTGAGGAACAATCATGATGTAATCAGAATAGGATTCTATTTGCTGGTATGACATAATGAATCTGACGCAATTAAGTAGAGAGAAGAAAAAGGATAGATGTTTTGAGGGGAAGATTCTTTACCAGTACACTAATATCATGATAAAGATCAAA
Organism: Phalaenopsis equestris; assembly: GCF_001263595.1. Taxonomy (NCBI): domain Eukaryota; kingdom Viridiplantae; phylum Streptophyta; class Magnoliopsida; order Asparagales; family Orchidaceae; genus Phalaenopsis; species Phalaenopsis equestris. Next base: position 1,280,964 of record NW_018164495.1, read on the forward strand.
GAAAACTGAAGCATAAGAGTAATAGAAAGAATATTATGTCGATTGAAAAACAGATTTCATTATACTGTAATGCTTACAAACATAACTCTATTGTCCTTTTGATGTGAGTGTCTCCGCGTGCGGGATTTTCCATGACCCACAGACTCTCGTCTGCTCGCCTAAACCGAACTGATCCAGGCCCTTCTCTGTTTTGGTAGTGTAGGCCGGTTCCTTAGACCACTCCTAGTTATTCTATTATCATAAATTTTCTTTCGTGGGATTCTAGGGTTAGTTTAGTTGTGTTTCTGTCGGGACAGCAGTGGGTATCCCCTGTTTTCCCATCTAAGTCAGTATCAAAGGGCCGGTGGTGTCCCGAGTGTATCTAGTTCTGAGGTGGTGATTCTCTTCCAAGATTCAAGTGATGCTTTGGTTGTATCTACCTTTTCCATGCCCCGCATCCGCCCCATCACTCCCGGCCACACCTTCTCCTTACCACAGCCACATAGAACAGCCTCCTGGTGCTATTTGTTTGTTGTCCTCCTGCAGAACCAGCCACCAGCCACTCCTTTTGCTGTTTCCTTCTGCCTCCACCCTTCTTCACCCTTGCCGCATCGCCAACGCTATCCGGAAAGCAGCAGACCTGCTGTTTTTTTACTGTCCACACCCAAAAAAACGCAACAACCGTTGTTATAGTTCATCCCACTGTCCATACCAATATACCCGCCACTTGCCACCCCTTTCAAACCCCATAGCCGAACACCACCACCCCTGGATCAAACCCTAGTGTGAGATTTATTTGTTGTGTCTGTTATTATTTTCCCTTTCAATGTGTTAGTTGTAACCATCTATTGGCTTTTTCAGTAACAATATTTGTTTGTTTATTGTTGTTTGGGTTAACTTTACTATCACTTTTACTCCAACACTTAGTTTATATAGGCAATTGTGTACATGAATGGAAATGTTCCGAAGTACTGAAAAGATTGGAGGGAATTCAAAAATGGTTATATGTCCGAGAGGCAGGATATATAGCCTATTTATCAAATCAATTGTGTAGCCTATATGATAGTTGGTTATAGTGGGGACGCGGTTAAGTATAACAAAAAGAATAAATCAAAACAAACATTGAAGAATAAAGACAATGACCGACCATTTATTTACTGATCCTCTACCATCATATTCTTCCCCCCACTTTTCCCACCATGATTGATCATTATGGGATCCATGCTTGTAAGCTCCTTTTTTGGCCCAACCTTTGGCATCATATTTTTCCGACCTAAGAAATCAGTTAAAGTTCATAATTAAGATGGCATTGAATAAATATATCCTTCAAGCAAAGTATTTAATGGTGACAGTTTGATCGCATAAACGTACCAATTCTCATACCATTCAGCATTTTCTGAACCTGATTTTGCTTGCTTCTGTGCGCTCCTCTCTATCCTTGCAAGATTACTGCAACCACCACCAAGGGCAGTATACATTCGTAACCAAAAAGAAAAAAAAAAGATCTGACATTGAAATTACTTCACGTGAAGAGTATTGGTTCATGATTTGTAACGTTCAATTGCATATAAAGCCTATAATTATAATCTAATAACATGGCTATTAATAGCAAGGTAAAAAATTAGACAGGAAAGTTCCACGCTCCTGTGAGAAAAATAATTATAGTGCGAATTAACAATAGAATAAATCAATATGAGTTACAAAGAGGACAAATATGAGAGTGGCGGGGACTCCCAAATATTATTTCAAAAAGAGACTGCATGGAAAGAATCACAGTTGGCATGTGAAGTCTGTGGTGGTGGAGAAAGCTTTTGGCCAAAAAGAAAGAGGCGTATGAGCACAATGAAGAAGGCTTATTTCAACAAGGTGACAATGATGACGTTCGGAGAGAATGGAAAGAGCATCGAACTTTTACTTAATCCAGTGAAGATATATCTGATATATTAATAATAACTACCAAAAGAGGTGATTAAGAAGATCAACACATTAGAATAAATAAGTTCTAATGGATAAGACGTGGCAAAAGATGAAGCATTAGAGGGCAACTCATGAATTTCATTTCAAAAACATGAACTATAGACATTGAGATGCAATGGATGAAGATGCAAGTGACACATGTTTATAATATTAGATGTTCTAGAATCGTGGAGGGTTTACAAAGAGATGATGTCATTACTTAGTAGATGCATTGTAGGCAGAGAAAGCAAGAATAGTTTTTTGTCAAAGAAATTCAAAGATAATATCTTTAGTTGTTCATTTCATATGGATAGCTTCAGTGTGAAGCTCCTGAACAAAAAACGAATGCGGTGAGAATTCAATGGAGACATTAATATTTAGAAAAAACAACTTGGAATTGAGATAGATTTTTTTGTCATTTAAGAGATGCATAAGACATTTCTAAGGGAATATGATGTTGCATTAGAGAGAATTGTTGGACTAGGGTAAGTGATGGGGAATTTGGTGTGGTCGCCAATATGAATACTTTTAGTAGGGGGGCAATGGAGGGCAAATATGAAATCAAACCCGAGTTAAAGATCCACTCGGTGGTGTTCGGCACGGAGTGATGAGTAATCTTAGGGAGAGTATATTTTGTGGTGTGGAGTGGTGATGAGTTTGTGAACGAAATTGGGATATCAATGTGTCAAGTGATCTTGTTGATAACATACTAGGAATTTATCGATGCAAGGATGCGTGTCGTGCTGAGATATTTGCATTCATTGGCATAATCCTTGACTATTTTGAGGTCCAGATGGTCTTCCTCAACAGAATAACCAAGGAAGGCTAAGACATTGACAATAATTTTGATGTGTTGCATGTAATCAGTGACGACTTTAGTGTCTTTAGTTAGAAGACGCAGATCTTTCAGTTGGGTGATTTGTTCTCATAATGGTTTGGCATAGGTGATGATCAAGATATTCCATGTTTATTGTAATGTACAACTAGATGCAATAAAAAATACAAGGTTTGGGGAGAGCCAGGATAAAAAATACAGCTGACCATAGAACTAAGAACAAGTTGATCCTGGCAAACCCACGGGGAGAAATTTGGGTTTAGAGAATTATCCGTGGTAGGGAGAGTTTATTCTGAGCAAGAATAAAACCTGTCAATGTACCCAAAGAGATTGTAGAGGACAACATAAACTTAGAAGCGCTTGGATGAGTAGTTTGTGGGTGCAAGTTTGATTTGGGTGTATTATTAATAAAGATAAGAGTGGGTTTTTTATCAAGTGGAATGATAATGGTACAGGCATTTAGGTAGTATGTGGATAATTGTTATGGCTATGGGGAAGGGCTTCTCTATTTGGACAGTACACAAGTGAAGATGATGGCAGTTCAAGCGCTTTCTACTCTCATTGAAGATTGGATAACCGAATGCCAAAGGATTATTATAGAGCGACAACTCGACTGTTATGGATTACCTCCGAAGTAGCATGGATAACCGGTGCTGACAATGTGAGATTTCCAACAATCAAAACTTTGGTTTTTTGTCCAGAATCAAATTATTTTCCAACAAACTTTCAAGAGTGACAATAACGTACTCATACTTGCGCAAGAATGACTATAGATAAGGATTTTGTTTTGAAAGTTGTAAATGTAGATGATCCTCTTTTTGTTTTTTTGCAAGAGCATAAGAGTCATCTTGTTTAATGTCCTTGGACAAAATTTTATTGTCTTTTCTTTTTGTACTTTCGTTTGATTGATGCAAATGCAATATTTCATGGATGATCATTCGGCCATGGACTTAAATTAAGTGAGACAGGGTAGGTCGGCAGTTGGAGAAGAGAGGATAGATGAGGTTGGCTAAGAATACTTATGGATATGATATCATTTAGAGGGAATAGAATTTGATATAGAGACAAATACAATCTCGCTTTTTATCCATTCACATACAAGTGTATAAATATACAATTACATGCTTGACAAGAAACAAGGTATACAAATAGCAATCATAATTCCTATTCAAATTTTCTTCCTAATATAGAAAATAGTGAAGTTTAGGATAATATTAACTTCACCTTCAAAATATTTTCTTGGCATAGAAAGATAACCAAGAAAACTATACGATGGAAGATAGTGGTCTTTAAGAGTTTCCTCTAATTTATAGTAAGATTAACTCCGCTTCAAGCAACATTCATAGCATAGAAAGATAACTAAAGGAACTATATAATGGTAGATGGTGCTTTTTATAAGTTTCCTTTGATAAAGATCATTCCTTAAATAGCATTCCTATTCTGCCAGATGTAAGAGCAAATTAAATTTAGTGATACTTTCATACTTTTTGTTATATACATAGAGTAACATTATCCGGGTAAAGCAACTCGGAAAAATTTTTGAAATAGTTTTCCCTTGTATAATCTTGCATCGAGGCTTAACAACAACTACAATTACCTCATTAAATCTCAAACTGCAAATAAACCCATAATTCCAAAATTTCATACCCGAATAAATTGTCATCAATTAAAGCAATAGAATCTGAAAAGAAGCGGGACTTTAAATCTTTGGAAAATTGCAGTAGCTTAGGGAAAAAAATGTCCCAGTTGAGGATAGGCGAAACAACAAATCAATGGACATTTATCCTGGGAAGTGCGTAAAATGAGTTATATATCTACAAAAAAGGCTTAACAGATCAAATAACCTAAAATATTTTATACATCACTACAAATTTCTCAATTATCCTGACCACCATTTCCTAAAAAATTTCTTCCTCTACATTCAGAACTTTCAGTCCTTCATATTTCTCTAGATTTGATAACCTTGACTCTATGTCCAACCTAATTAGAAATGTGTTTGGGCACATCATATGCATCTATATACATTATTTTTGAACAAAATATCATCAAAACTAATCCTAAGACAAAATAGATCATTCGTACATGATATAAATAGGTTGGTATTTCAAATTAAATTTGTGCCTACTAGTATCCAAGAACAAATGTATTTATTCCGTAAAGACATGAAAAATATGTTATGTAAGCTTATACACGTTTGAATTTTAGTGTGTTGAGATACTCAACCTCCATTCATCTTGGTAGAGAATTTCTTGCCATGTCTCCCACCATGAATCTCCATCAGCATTTTTTCCAGATTTCTCCGCACCTAGTAAAATAAAGTAGACAAATATTGCAAAATTTTGCACAATTATTAAAAATGTTTACATGAGATATATCAAGAGAAGTGCTTCGGAGAATCATTTATGAAGCATCCATTACATAATCTCAAAAAATATGTGCTGACACTATAAATTTATAGTCTTTCAGGAAAATTAAACTGGCATGAAGATGACCAATGTAAATCTACATATGCAAAAAGAAATGAGGCGGCTATAATAATATAAATTTCATCATAAAAATGTCCACCAATTAATTGTTGAGCACATAAACACAAATACAAGACATAACTAAAATTCCATTATGAAAAAGAAAGCATTCATTCATTATTCTTAAAAAAGCGTCATTCTTAAATGGCCATTGTGCAGAGGAATACAAAAATACATCCTGAAATTGCTAGATTAATCCATTTGTATAAAGAAAATACAAAAAAAAAAAAAATCACCCTCACCCTTCTATAATATTATGTATTATGACTGATTTCTGCTATTTAGTAATTATAAACCTGGTGTTTGTTACTTTGAAAGGTTCTAAACATCTTAATAAAGAGACATCCTTAACCAGTTACCTCCAAGAAGCTGCCTTGAACATTTTTATCAAAAGTTTGCTAGGCACTACAGTAAGGCTCACCATGGTGGATGCAATTTCTTGAATAACGATGGCTTTAATTAGATATCAAAGGGAAATATTAAAACTACTGCCAGACCTAAAATAAAACTATTATTTTAATGCAATATGCAAAAATAAATTATATAGCTTTAGCCGACCCCACTTACTATAACAACAAGATATCCATGAGCTAAGCTGATTTCAGTAGGCCATCCACATTCATAATTTTGTGTAAAATGTCTATAATATTTGCAGCTGAGACTGGCACTCACCAAAAGTTCAGTCCACTTTCCCTTTCCTTCTATTTCCACATCATTGATTTTTGGGATCCTAACTAACTAATCATCCATCTGTAGATTATTGTAATTATTCTGTAAGTATTATTCAGCCACTCATCAATGCATGACCAATTTCAGGTCTGCTTGGGGCAGCTGCAGATTATATATAAGAAATTATCATGACAATCTGATAATCTACAGATTATCATGACAATCTGATAATTGTTTGAGGGAACTTATTCAGAATAGCTTATTTGCAGTTGTTGTTGAATAAATGACCATTCTGCCCCTGTTTGATGATTTTATTTGCAACAGAACTGTATGAGAAAAATAATAGATAAAACAGAAGCCACAAACTGTTACACATCAGCTCAAAAAAAATAACATACACTGCTCACTCCCTCGTGAGTATCAAAAGAAATAAAATAAAGAGAAATATAATTACAACTACAATTAAAAATATTAAAATGTTTAATTTAAAGTTCTGACGTCGTCTGTCCCCAGCTACACAGTCCTCCTGGAAAACATCGTACCTGGATCACTATTGACGGGAATATGTCGAAATGTTGGGCCAACGGAAGAAACCGCATCGCGCTGAAGCGCCCCTCCGACAACCATAGAACTGTCTCTCACTGTTGTGAGGCTACTGTGACATAAGTAAGGGAATTGGTAGTCTGCAGTAACACAACACAACTCAAGAGATCCTGAAAATACTAGAGCTCATGTTTCTATAGAGATAAACAATAAAGAAATTATTTGTTAAATTAGAAAATTAAATTAAGTTATACATAACTATAAGAGACCCGAATTAAACGACAACTGTGTTGAACGAAACAAGCATAAAAAAGAAATGTGAGCATGCGGTCTCAAATAAGTAACTACACCAACCCACGTGTTTGTCACTAAACGAAGACAGTGGACCTTCAAAAAAATGAGTTCTTGGTTCCTGGGATACATGTGTCTATCACCAAAAAAAGTCATCTAGTAGATCATCATATACCGCTGCAATGAGAAGAAGAGAGGACCTAGTTTTCCTTCTTTAAGATTTCACACGCAATACCAATAGGATACGATCATCCTGTGCTAGATGTATATATCACCAAAAAGAAGGTCATCCACATAAATCCTCAAAATCCGTTGCACCCAAAAGAATTGAGGATATCGGTTGTCTTCATTAGGAATAAACATGCAACACTACATAACAACAACGAATCGGTCATCCAGAAGAACTCATAAGGCCATATTTTTCATCATTCATCATTGACCTCCAACAACCACAAAAAAAGGAAAAAACAAAATAAAACAAAAACAAAGGATTACAAATAAATTTCAAACACGTCATTCTTATATATTTTAAAGTTTTAATGAAACAAATAAAATTCTTAATAAAATCATAAGTTCCAAATTCACAATACAACGAAATACATACGAAATAAACCTATAGTCAAATAAATAAAAAAGAGTAGTTGAATCAACATCCACAAATAGTATCTGTGATAGACTCCCTCAAAGCAATCATCTCGGCTACACCTTCACCGTCCTGAGTTTCAAATTCATTCGTCTCGATCTCATCCTCATGTAATGAATGCCCAACCTGAAATTCTAAAGGTTCTAGAGAGGCATGCAACTGATCGTCATCAGTCAGACAGAAATTTGTATCTGATTGAGAGGGATGTCGTCGGATGAATTTGTGTAAGTGTCATAGTGGCCACCACAATATGCATCTATTTGCGAAATGGATACGACGACATATGACGTAGGATGACTGATTTCTTCTTCCACACCCCAAATGTTCTTTCAATTACTCCACGTAAGGAGGAGCAACGTTTGTTAAGCATTTCTTTTCTACAATGGATCGTGCCACTTGCTCTCTCAAAATTAGGAATATGGTATCAGATGTCCGGATAGGGCTTCAGGTAGCCCTCTGCATCGAATATCCGGCATCAACCAAATAATATTTGTCAGTTAAGAAATACACTATTAATGACAAATACTACATACAAGTAATAGGTTAACATAGCTAAACAAAGCTGGAGGAGGGTGAGGCAAACACTACGTTCAATTCCTAGTTGCATAGAAAAAAAGACGACTATCATGTGCACTTACTTCTCATCCCGTCATTACAAATGTGAATCACATGTTGAAGTCTCATACTGTCATGATATTTTGCGTAGTTGAACCACTCCGAGCAATGTACGTGACCTTTTTGTGGCTGAGTAGTCGGGCATCTACGTGCGTACCGTCGATTACCCTAATATAGTTTTGTTTTTCATTGTTAGAAACTCATTACATCCAGAAGTTAACATAATACACTAATAAAACTTACCTTAAAATATGGCATATAACGGGAATCATTGGCAATTTGTTCAGAAGCAGTAGCGAACAATGGATCATCTGACCTAATGATTTGCGACGCTAACCTCACAAGTGCTTGCACAACTTTGGAGAAGTATCGGTTAATTGTTTCTGAGGAATGTTGAAATCGTTTCATAGCTCCTCTAACTAATTTGTTCTGTGAGAGAATGTATAATGTTATAGTCAACACCTCCCTAGTTGTCGTTCTGGAGGACATTGGAGGTCATGATTAAGACATAACTCGTTAAGAAGATTCATAAAAATGGGTGCAGTTATTCGAAAAATGTTATTGTACCTTATCGGATATCCAGAAAGGATCTCACCAACTCATTTATCCCCAACAAAGGAGGACGTCATGTGAGGTATTTAACTAGTGCTGGAGCGGTAGTACTCCAACAACAATATTGCAATAGTTGCAGCACATGACATTCTTTTACGGCGTTCTTGCTGTGGATCCATCCTAAAAGAAGAAATGTATTAGTATCAAGTAAAGTAGTAGCAGCAAAATGAAATATTAAAAATATCAAGGACTACAAAAGCATCAAAAAGGAATTATGTTGTTCTGGAAAATAAATAAAACTGTCGAAAAAAATACCAAAAAAAGAGCTAGAGACATCAAAATATAAAATATATGCATTCTTCCACCAAAACACGCAAATATTCAATGCGCAGTTTGGGCCGCAGTGCCATGAATATTTGCCTAAGGGAAAGGTCCTCAAGTTTTTTGACACATTTTGCATGAAAGCGCATATCAACAACTACTTCTGGAATAGAATCCAAAGTCCCAATATAGTTTATGATGGTGCGTCAAGGGGAGCAGCAAGCGGCGAAGCTGCAAAAGCATCAATCTATCTATCGAATGAGCTTTTCACGAAAATTTCCTTATCTTTCTTCCTCCTGGTAAGCTTGAGCCTCTTTGACAGGGAACTAGACTCCTCCATCTTCTTCTGGTTAATATTAGGTCATTTTCGCCAGTTATAACCTGCTCAGGTGGCAATTCATCTGGTATGCCTGCAAACCCCAACTCGCTTGGGTTGAATGCATGTTTTCCCATCGAGACAACCCCCTTAAACATTATGTCCAGTTTATCTTCGAACTCCGGCTCAATTTTGCACTGCTTATATTTTTTTGCTATTGGCATTGCTTGTAACATTGTAGGGGATAAGCGAGGTTTAGAGGGCTTGTTAGTTAAACCAAAACATTCTTAGAATAAATCAAATGAGAGTATAATTATTACCTCTAATTTCTCGACCCACCATTCATATGGAACATTGATTTTTCATTTGATTGAATCCTAACCCAACCCGATGAATCCACGTTTCAGCTCCTTCCATATTTTTCACTCATTTAATTGATCACATTTATTTTTGAATTTTAACATGTTGTGATCCTTTTCCGTCAATTCTTTGAACCTCTTTCCAATATTTTGTCAACAATCCTTGTTAAAATATGTGATTGGCTTATTTCCGAGCTCATTTAATACAGAGATTGCAAAAAATATACGTTACTTCCTTATCCCACATAGCTGACGGACCCACTTCATTCGTTTTAGCCATGTTGGAACTAATGAAGAATTAATAATTAAACAAATGAAATAAAGATATAATATCTTGTTAAATCATAGTGCAATGAGGACGAAATAAGTCTAAATAAAAAAACTGAGAATAATGAAAACTACAAAATAAAACTGAAAACATTGCCTCATATATGGCTCCCTTATGCCTCAAATATGCCTCATGTACGGCTCATAGATGGATAATGCCTCAATATATGCCTCAATATTTGCCTCAATATGTGACTCAGTATATGTCTCAATATATACCTCATAATATGCCTCAACATATTTCTCAACATTTGCCTCGAGTATGAAAAAAGCCTCAAGATTTTATTTGTTCAGGGAATATATCTTCAAAAGGATTCGGTATCAAACATCAGTCATTCAACCGCCAAACCCGAGAAAAGCAAGAGACAACTTACCCATCAGATACATAAAATGAACGACCATTTAAAGATGAACAACAGCTCCCACAGTAAAGCATCTTCGAACAGTCCCTCAGATATCTATACCACCAGTAAATCTCATACATAACTTCTTCAAATGAGTTTAGCTATCAATCATTAACCAATCAACTACCAAACCCAATAATAGTAAGAGTGAACTTTCGAATCAAAGCTCTACAAAATTCAAAAGATGAATAACCATCTAAAGATGATCAGTAGTTCCCAATCATAAACAATCATCTTCCAAAAAGTCCATAAAACTATATCAATAACAAACTATCTCATACAAAACATCTCCAAACAGAGACACGATTCGAAGGTAAAACAACATGAGTTCAAATTTCTAAATAGAATCAATCAAATAAGTTCAATTCTCTAAATAAAAAATTTGTTTAATGTAAGACCAGAAATCTTGCTATAAAAAGAAATGAAAAGATGCTTGTAAAAGGGAATCAAACAGTGTAGATAAAAATAAACAATTGCAGAAAAAAAGGAAAAAACCGTTGATATATCCATAAACATGAGCCTAATAAAAGGGAAGGGCATCAAATGAAACACCCTGAATTAAAGACCAACACAACAACTCTCGATCTGGATCACCTTTACACCCATCACCTTGGATATTTTAAGCAACATATATAAGTACCTAGGTGAAATATGAAAATCATAGTTAACTGCATTTCTCACAGTTGAGAAGGTTGAGATTAAAATCACCACCAACTAAAGAGAATATAACTGCTTCCTTAATATAACTGCTTCAAGAAGTTATATAACCAAGCTTCCAACATCAAAAAGAGCATTAAAAAAAAAAATCAGTGAGCAGATTCAGGTTGGGAGGTGAGTCTCATTTTTTCTCAAGAGTAGAAGTGATGATATTAAAATTGTCACCAACTAACCAAGCTTCCTTAATATAATTGCTTCGGGAGCTCCCATCTAGCAACTTTATTACAGCCACCATAAACAACAATAATTAAAAAGGAAACACCAATAACATATACTCTGATATGATGAAATAGTGAATGATTCACAAGAATGTCCACATTAATAAAATCTTCTTCCTTTGTTTCTCATTATTTTGCAAAGCCAAAAGAGTCTCAAGAAAATTGATAAACTTTAGTATATATGAACAAATATCATGCATATATCGATATGAAATGAGTGGCAAATAAAGATTCATAATGCCGACCCCAAATAGTTAAGCTCTCTAATACCTCTTAAATTATTCCCCACTTTTTTAGATTAACCACTCCTCTTCCAGCTCAGCTCAAGTAAGAACAAGACAACTGTCCATATTATCCTTCCAGGTTTATCAAAACATCTATTATTAAACACTTCTAAAGATTAAGAAGATTTGTCCTGAAGCAAAGGCAAATCACCCTTATTCAAATAGAAGTTAAAACTAGCAGAAGAAACAACATTTCCCAACACCTCCAAATTACCTTTATCACCTTAGATTAATCAAACAGATATTTTTCATCATCGTTACCTGTCTCAATAGCATCAAGATCAGTACCCTCATCTCCCTGAATAGCAATATGAAAACCACCTTCACATCCCTTAATACCAAATCTCACAGTTAACTGCTTTTCTCAAAATTCATAACCATCTTCTCAATGCATTTAAATACATTCACCCAACAATTTATCAATGCACATTTCTCACAGTTGCAAAGACAGTAGGGTTAACGAAAACCCAGTAGGAACGGGGCATACCAAAACCAAAAATTGCTGAAACAAATTTCGCAGAGAAAGAGAAAAAGCCCGTGCAATTTCATAGATCGTAAGAGGATAACAAACATTAGAGGATACTGTGTAATACATACATGGAAGAAGAACCATGCAATACAGAGGGATAACCTGCGAAATTTGTTTCAAATGCACAAGATCTCGGAAGGAACGGTACTAGACCATAGACAGGAATGGGAGAGGAGAAGGGCAGACGGGATCGAGGGGTGAGAAATGCTATCGCTGCGGGAAATCGATCGCAAGGCAAGGGCACCGATGTAGGAACGAAGACCGGAACCACGGGCTCACAGGTAATAAGCTGCGGCCATGGCCGACTTTCCCTTACGATATAACATAAATTGTTACGTGCATATCTCAGCAGCTCCTTCGAATGCAGTTACCAAACGAGGGTTCGGCGTTTTAAAAATGCCAAACGCCCAAATAAGCTGCGTCAAACGGACCCTTAATTTATATTCATGTTTTCGTATGCTTCCTATTAGAAGCTCACTTAGGATTATATAAATACCACAAAATGTCTATAATTCAAAGCTAAAAAAAATATTGTATAGATTAAAGCAATCTCCAAAGGCATGTAAAAGGCCTTCCAAGATAACGCTCAACATAAAATTCAAACAAAGTTAATAAAACTATACATTAAAATGCATGGCTGTGAGTGAGTCTTCGAACTACTAGTTTATGTTAACAATATCATGACATGCAGTGAATTGGAATAAATAAAAAATTAAATAATAAATGTTCCAAGAATTTGAAGTAAAAAAGGTAGGCAAGCTAGAGTACTTGCATGCCATTGAAGTTATACACTCACAACATTGAATCTTTATATCACAACAAATATACATACAGACATATTGAAGTAAATCGGTAAGTTAGGATGCAAAATTATCAACAGCCCATAAACTTGGAGATGCTCTAAATGCACAATAATAGAAAAAATCTTCTATTAGAGACTGAAGGGAAGACAAATTTACTTATCAAATACTAGATCTGAGATTATCTACATTTTGGGTGTGGTGAGTCAATCATGTAAAATCCTAAAGAATAACATCTTGGGATAGTACATCAAATTCTAAAACATTTGAAGAAAACCTCAACAAAGGAATTCTATCCAAAAAGGAGGATGATTTGTCTCTTGAAGCATATAAAGATGTAAACTAATAGGAGGTCAAATTTAGAATATTAAACATTCTTCAAATACAACTCGGTGACTTTAAGAAATTAAAAAAAAAAAAAGATGATAGCAAGATTTAGCACAAATACCATAATAACAACACAACAATAAAGTCTTTATCTCACTAAGTGGGTCAGCTACATGAATCTTTTTTCTCCATTGTGTACTATTGAGTGCCATATTTTCATTTAATTCTAATAAATTAAGATCATTTTTTATAAATGTCAAGGTTTTTTTAGATCTACATCTACATTTATTAACATAAGTTGAATCTAACATATCTACTCTCATAACCAGATTATCAGATGGTCATTTAATGTGACAAAACCATCTAAAATGACTCTCTAATCTTGTCTGTCACTGGCGCTACAACAAACCTTTCACGAATATATTTGTTTTGCATTTTGTCTCTAAGTGTAAAGCCACACATCCACCTAAACATTCTCATCTCAGCAGCACTTAACCTAATGCTTCCCTTTTATAGGCCAACATTCTGCGCCATAAAACATTGCAAGTCTCACTGCCATTGTATAAAATTTTTCTTTTAAGCTAAGCAGTACAGGGATTTTTCTATCACACAATAGGCTTGATACATTCCTCCACTTCAACCATCCAACTTGAATTCTACTAATAACATCCCCATCTGTGTCACCATCACTTTGAACAACAGACTTGTTCACTCTTTTTAATCATTTGATCAACCACTATTACAATTCTGACATTAGATCTACTACTATAAAAATTACACTCCATGTATTCAGTGTTAGATCTACTCAAACGGATGCCTTTAGACTCTAAAGTAGCCCTCCATAATTCAAGTTTTTCCTGAACTCTTTCTGACGCGGAGCTTGATGGTCGGCTGAACCGGCCAAGACAGGGTCTCGTTCAACAGAAGACTGGACCGGCCCTGCATGGGGCGGGATTTGTCGCCCACTTTTTTTCCCTCTTTTTTTCATTTCTTGCTTATCTATCTTCAATTTATATGCGTTTGTTGAGTTTAGGGATATGTTATATTCTATTTTATTTCAGATTTCTGCCTAGAGACATTTTTCCTTGTTATGGTTGTATCTGAGAACAGGTGGTGCTTCGGCTGTACCATGCTCCGAGGAGGCTTTTATCCTCTTGTTGACCTCACTTTTGGTTGAGGTCTAGAAAACTTCTTTAATAGCCTAGGTCTAGCCATAAGACTTTCCTATTGACTAGTCTTAGAAAA
>NW_018164495.1:1299144-1328187 GCF_001263595.1 Phalaenopsis equestris
CCCGCCTTCTTATTCCCCTATAGCCCAGCCTCCAGCCTTCACCCAGGCGGCCTGCTCCTTGCCGCCAGCTAGCCCCCTTCTTCCCCTGTAGCTCAGCCAACAACCGTCACCTAGCTCACCAGCTCTCAGCTGTCGAACAACCCCTCTGCACTTCCAATTCCAGCCACATACCTTCCTTTTCCATCTCCCTATTCTAGTTGTCGACTGCCCTACAACCCCTACATCTACCCTTGATTCCTAACCCTCTCCCACTTCAGCCCTCAACCACTTCACCTACACCACCGCTGCCCCCGGATCTTCAAGAGGGATATTGATTTTTGTTGTGTTCTCATTTCTATTTTGGGGTCGTGATTGTAACACTACTCACTTGCTTAATAAAATTTGCTTATGTTATATCATGATTGGTTAATTTTGGTATTATTTGGTACCAGAGCTAGCCTAACCCTAGTTATATCCTGAGGTTTCCTAGCATCCCCCTTAACTCCCACCAGAAATTTACTTTCATATCATCAACTACCCATTCCAAACTCAAACCCTAATCATGCTGCCACAGAGATACATGTCGGATCCTACTCGGGCTGAGATATTGCGGGAGATCCATCATCTACAACAAAGACTAGCAGAGATGGATGATAGGATCCAGGGGGAGATTACCCTTGACCGCGATATGTAGAGTCGAAGGGGAGACAGGTTTGAGGATCTGAATCCATTCCACAGAGAAGATATCAGCGATGAGGAATAACGGCCAAGCCGCTTCAAAATTAAATATCAGAGGAGGCCGAGAGATGAGCCAACATATGGAGGCCACAGGGACTTCAACATCAAAATGAATCTACCAAAGTTTGATGGAGATATAAATTCAGAAGAGTTCATTGATTGGCTGCAATCTGTTGAGTGAATCTTTAAATAACAAGATGTGTCAGAGGATAAGCGGGTAAAATTAGCAGCTATCAAGTTGAAAAAAAAACCCTCTTTATGGTGGGCGAACTTACAAAGGCAAAAAAAAAGAGAAGACAGTGCTAAGATTACCAAGTAAGAAAAGATGAAGAAAACAATGAAGAGGAAATACTTTTCGTTTCATTACCGCCAAGATAAATTTTTGAGACTCCACCACCTGCAAATAGTGAGAACTTACAGTGAAGGAATTTACAGCTCAATTCAAACAGTTATAGATGAAATGCGAGTTGATCGAGCCCGAGAAGCACAGCATAGGCCGATATCTGGGGGTCTGAAGCCCGTTATTAGCAATGCGGTGCAGTTACAGCCATACTAAACATTGAGGGATGTTCAAACCCTAGCCTTGAAGGTGGAAAGACAGCAGAAATAAGGCAGGCAGCAGTCTTCATTCAAGCAATAACCTTCAGGAGGCAGTCACCTACAACTACTGCAACCAACAAGGGTACCTTAGGAGGAGCTAACAAGATCGGACGGGGAAATGATAAGCCAGATCAAAGTGGGAAGAAGCCGAAGAAAGGTAGCTAATCCAGTACAGTACCAACCAAAAAGTGTTTCAGATTTCAGGACTACGGACACAACGTATAGTTGTCACACCAGTCGAGTTGTCACATTCACAGATTAGGGAACGATCAAGGAGGTGGAGGACAAGGAGTTAGAGGATAGTCCAGAGGAAGAACTTCAACTCCAGGGGGATGAGGTAGAAATGCTAGTCATACAGGAGTTTTGCAGTGAGAGCTGGAGCGAGATTAATCCTGGTTGAGACACAGTATCTTTTGCACCAAGTGCACGGTAAAGGGCAAGGTTTGCAACTTGATCATTGACAATGTGAGTTTTGAGAATATGATGTCCACGCTGATGGTGAAGAAATTAGGATTGGTCATATAGAAACATCCTCAGTCCTACTCTCTTACCTGGTTGAAGGAAAACGAGATATGCGTGGATTAGCAGTGTTTGATCAAACTTTCAATTGGAGATCGGTTGCAGGAACAAGTGTGGTGTGATTTGGTGTCGATGGATGTGTGTCATATTTTGTTGGGAAAACTTTGGCAGTTCGACTGCAAGACTCGGCACGACAACTTCAAGAAAACATGCTCCTTTAAGAAGGATAGGAAACGAATTGTGTTTATAAATTATTAAGGATGCAATAGGCAGAGGCGACATGGAGGAAGCATTAGTCCCACAGACCACCTTCATGCAGTCTGTTCAGGATGCTCCGGTGGCATTGGTATTAGCTCTCCTAGAAGAAACTGATGAGAGTGAGATACCAGCACTACTACAAACATTACTACATGACTTACAGGATGTAATCGCTAACAATCTTCCAGAGAGATTACTGTCACTGAGGGACATTCAGCACACCATAGACCTTATACACGGATCAGTGTTGTCAAATCAGCCTGCCGACAAATTAAAACCTACAAAGTACAAGGAGTTGCAGCGATAAGTACAAGATATCATCGCGAGGGGGTCTGTCAGAGAAAGTATCAGTCTGTATGTTGTTACTTCTCTAATGATACCCAACAAGGACGATTTTTGACATATATGTATTGACAGCTAAGTCATCAACAAGAACACAATTAAATACCAATTTTTCATACCTCGCCTAGAAGATCTCTTGAGCCAGTTACACGGAGCTATCATATTTCCAAGTTCAACGTACACAGTGGTATCACCAGATCCAAATAAGGCTAAAAGACGAGTGGAAGACTGCTTTTAAAGCACAAGATGATTTATACGAATGAAGGGTTATGTCTTTGGCTTATCAAACGCGTCAAACACTTTTATGAGATTGATGAATTAGGTATTTTAGACCCACATTGGAAAATTAGTGGTGATGTACTTTCACGACATTCTAGTATACAGCCGATCTGAGGAGGAACGCTTAAGACACCTAAGGGTTGTGTTTGAAATATTAAGAGCTCAGAAACTATATGCCCACCTGAAGAAGAGTCACTTCATGACAGAGAAAATATGTTTTTTGGGTTATATTGTGCCTAAAGCAGGCATTCAGATCAACCCTACAAAAATTGAGGCGCTTACGAGTTGGACTGCAGCACAATCATTCACCGAGCTAAGGTAGTTTCTGGGACTAGCATCATTTTACAAGCGATTTATTAAGAGTTTCAACATTATTGCCTCCCCTCTGACAAACGTTTTCAAGAGAGATAAATTCGAGCGGACAGAGGTAGTTCAAAATAGTTTCAATACACTGAACAAGAATGTGACCCAGAAGCCAGACTTGGTATTACCCGATTTCAACCAGTTGTTTGAGGTAGAGTGTGATGCATTCGTCATAGGGATCAGTGCGTCTCTAAGCTAGGGAGGTCACCCCATTGCCTTTTTCAGTGAAATGATTTCAGGAAGAAGTACTCCACAAACGACAAGGAGTCTCATGATATTTTAAAAGCTCTTGAGCACTGGAGTCATTACATGCTAACGAGGGAGTTCATGTTGTTCACGGATCACGAAGCCTACACTGGAGTTTTTAGCATCAGTCTAGTTATTGCTTAAGCACAAGCCAAAGAAACAAAACTGCGTAGTAGACGCACTGATTAGTTGTCACCTGTTGATCATGTCAATGTAGACTGGAGTTATGGGATTTGAGATAGTAAAGCGCATGTACGAGACAAATGAAAACTTCAAGGAGATCGGGGAACGATGTTAGAAGCCTTCTGAGCAGTACTACAGAGCTTGTTCTACTAGGGTAAGTTGTGCATTCTTAGGTACTTATTCAGGGAGACCATTATCCAGGAGAGCTATCGTGGAGAACATGAAGGACATTTTGGCAGCGACAAGACTTTCGCACTAGTGAGAGAGCACTGCATATGACCCCGACTGACGAGATATGCGGAGCGACACGCCAAGCAATGCAGGATTTGTCATATGAACAAAATGAAAGGGCATAATGTTGCATTGTACACTCCATTAAATGTACCAAAGGCGTCATGGGTAGATGTTAGCATTGACTTCATTGTGGGTCTCCCATGAACGTAGAGTAACGAGGAATAGGTGATGGTTGTGGTGGACCGATTCTCGGATATGGCGTATTTAGTACTCAGCCATAGGACACTAAACATGTCTCATGTCGCCAATTTGTATTTCAAAGAGACCATGAGATTGCACAGAATTCCCATGACCATCTCATCCGACAGAGACATCGAATTTCTAACTAACCAGAAGGACCTTGTGAATGAAGTTGGACGCTAAACTCCAATTTAGTTTAGCAATTTATCCATAGACTGAGGGTCAGACGGAGGAAGTAAATAGAAGCCCAGCAAATCTTCTGAGGTGTTTTGTGGGAAAGAAAATTAACCTGTGGGATCTAATTCTAGCCCAAGTCGAGTATGCATACAACAGATCCGTGAATAACACTACAGGACGCACTCCATTCGAGATTTTATACAAGCGCAACCCGCTCACGTCACTTGAGTTGGTACTACTCCTGCTGACATCAAAGATCTATAAGAATGTTGAAGCACGGTCCATGAGATTCAAAAACTCCATGAAGAGGTTCGAATGGAGATTATTGAGCAGAACCATAAATATCGGACATTGGCGAATAAGTCCAGAAAGAAGGTGGCGTTTCAAGAAGGATACTTAGGCTGAAGGAGAGATTTCCAATGGGAGCATTTGGAAAACTCAAGTCCAGAGCAGATGGACCATTCAGAAAGCCTAATAACAACGCCTACAAGATCGACTTGTCAGGAGACTACAATGTTTCTGCCATGTTCAATGCCATAAACCTAACACTGTACTTCGGGGACCCAAAAACTTCGATGAATGAGATCGAAGCTCCCCCAACCTCGATAGACTAACACGGGGCTTGATGGCCGACTGATCCAACGAAGACGATCCAACTAGAGGTTGGACCGACCTTGCATGCATGGGGAGGGAATTTTTGCCCACTTTGTCCCCTCTTTTTTTTGTTTCTCGCCCATCTATCTTTTATTTATACTTGTGTTTGTTGAGTTTAGAGCTATGTTATGTTCTATTTTATTTTAAATTATTGCCTGGAGGCTTTTTTCCTTGCTAGGATTGTATACGAGGATAAATAGTGCTCCGGCTATACCCTGCTCTGAGATGGTGTTTATCCTCTATGATTCCCTTCCCCACTCTCCTCCTTCACTACTCCTAGCCATCGGACAACCCTCTTCTTTCCATTTTGCCTAGTCGCTTGCCTTCACCCAGCCGACCTGCTCCTTGTTGCCGTGCAGCCCCTTTCCTCCCTTGCAACTCAGTCACCAACCCTCACCTAGTTGGCCTGTTCCCAACTACCGGCCAGCCCATCTGGTACTTCCAATTCCAACAGCATACCAACCTTTTCCACCACCTTGTTCTAGTCGTCGACCACCCTACACCCCCCCCGCCCCCCCCCCCCCCCCAAAACCGACCCTCGATTCCTCACCCTCTCCCACTTCAGCCTCAACCACATCATCTATAACACTGTTGCCCCCGGAACTTCCTACCCAACCATAGCCGGATATTGATGTTTGTCGTGTTCTCATTTTTGTTTTGGAGTCGTGATAGTAACCCTACTCATTTGCTCAATAAAATTTGCTTTTGATATTTTGGGTTCGGTTAATTCTGGCATCACTTTCTCTAGTTTTATCCACAAGAAGGATATCATCAGCAAAAAACATACACCAAGGTACATCTTCTTGTAAAGGTTCAACAAGAGTATCCATAACTAAAGCAAAAGGTATGAGCATAAAATCGATCCCTGATGTAATCCAATTGAAATGAGAAAATAATTATTTAATCCTCTAGTTCGAACAAAAGTAACAACTCTAGTATACGCATCTTTAATGACTTGAATCTAATTCATATCAACAACTTTCTTTTCTAGAACTCTCTAAAGAACTCTTGGAACTCTATTATAAGCTTTTTCTAAATCAATAAAAATCATATGTAGATCTTCCCTACTCTTTCTATTCTTCTCCATCAAACCTCTCAATAAATGTATAGCTTCCATATTAGGCTTGCAAAACATAAATCAAAACCGATTATGAGAAATTTTTGTATCACGTCTTAACATTTGTTCAATTACTCTCCCATAATTCTTTAATGTATGCCATGTTAACTTATTTTCTCTATAATTTGCATTCTTGTACATCCTCTTTATTGTTAAAAATTGGACCAAAATACTCTTCCTCCACTCATCAGGCATCTTTTTAGTTTTTAAAATAATATGAAAAAATTTAGTAAACGAAGAAATTTCCAAATCTCCTAAATATTTCCACAATTCTATTGGGATACCATCAGATCTTACTGATTTTTACCCTTGATTTTCTTTACAGCTTCCTCGACTTTTTTTTTACTAATCCGACAGTAAAAATAAAAAACTTTATTAATATTAACAAAATTAAGATCATTAAAGTCAATCATATTTTCAAATTTTATCAAAATATCTCACCCGCCTATGTTTAATATTTACATCTAAGAAAAATACTTTTTGATTTTCATCTTTAATATACTTTACTTATATTAAATCTTTATTTTTTTCTCTTTGTTTGACTACTTTATACATATATCTTTCATCCTCTTTAGTCTCTAATCTATTATAAAAATCATAAAAACCAGAATTCATAGAATCATAAATACTTCTCTTAGACTCCCTACCGACCATCTTATATTTTTTTCCAATTCTCTAAACTTTTAGATTTAAAATAATTTTAGCACAAATACCAACTTTAGACATTTGACACTAGAAATTTGCAAGTTTCTATGGGTAAAATTATTCATGAAGATTAAAAATTATATAAGTCCTATGATGCTTTATTACGATAAGAAGCCAGTCATGAATATTGCATATAATCTCATGTAACATGACCATGCAAAACATATTAAAATTTATTAACATTTTAAAGAAAAGCATGATAGTGGTCCAATCTGTACTCCATTTATGATCACAGGTGAACAACCTACTAACATTTCCACTGAAGCTTTATCAAGTGCAGCCCCCTAAAAATTATCAAGTGCACTTGAAAAGGATTACACCCCCTCATTCGTTTTAAGTAAGCTATAAAACAACAACACGTCAAGACTTTCACACTCTTTTCTTCCTCTTCCAATTCATAGACTATTTTATTTATGCAATAATTATTATTCTACCAACTCATCTATACGAGAACTATTGTAATTATTATAATTATTAGATTTTGTATGTTTTCTATTAAAAGATTTCCTAGTATGGTATAAATACTCCACAAATGTTGAAATGAAATACTCAACAAATTCTCCAAATATTGTCAATAAATGAAATTTAGATAAAACAAAATGATCATAGATATGAACACTAAATCATGATTTTCTGGATTAATATAAAAATTCACGCTGAGACCACCGTTATACAATTTCAGCCAGGGAAGCTTTACAATGCTTCCTAATTTTCAGAAATCGAAATAATAAATCGGAATAAGTAACACAACTTAACTTTTCCTCAAAAGGGTGTTAGAGTCTGAGAACAAAATAGCATTACAAAAGGTTGTGCTCAGGAATCAATACAACATAAGAAGTAATTTTTTTTACAAAATGCAATAATTTTCAAGCATGCAAAGCTCTCAAAACAATATTTTTATTAATAAATAATTGCTATTTTCCATACCTAATTCTTTGTATCCAGTCCAATCACTTTTCTCCCACCACTGTCAAGCAAATAGAAAAAAGGTTAGTAAAAGCATTCATCCGGTATGTCTTATGTGATTATCATGGAGATAAAATGCCTTACAAATTATAAATACAAACAAAAAGAATGATTTGCCCGTTCTATATATCATTAAAAAAAAGGAATAAACCTTCTCTATCTTCAAGATAAGCAAAAAAACTGGTTTCAAATACCAAAAGGACTCTCTATCAAGGGACTGATTCAGTTCATAATATTAACATATGGTTGCTTGACGTTCAGTAATTTACCAATATGCACTACTAAATACATTTATGAAAATCATCACAATTCAAGCACATCAGATCCACCCGTTCCCTATTTTGTTAGTTAATGTCAGAAATTTGCCAGATCGCACAACTAATTACTAAATGCATTTATGAAGGGTATGTCAACCCATAAATGGCATGATCTCGTTGATACTTGACTCAATGTGTTGCTATTTTGGTGCAATGCTCATTGCACAGGATCAAGGAAGATCTTTAAATATAACCTCATATAAATGGTTATTCACGCATATCTTCAAATATATGTATTTTAATGGACCGAATAAATAATCCTAATGGAAATCAAATAACCAAGATTCTATATCAGTATCCAAAAACCTGTATTTGCCACATTAATCAGTGTTCAAGAACAAAAACTTCCTTTTTCTCGAGTGAATGATAAGAGGGCTTTGGAAGATCTTGATTTGCTGATCTAATTTTTAATTGGGTTCCTAGAGCCTATTGGAGGAACCTCAGGTTGCGTGTATATTAAAAGAGATATTGCCTGTGATTGAGATGGATCGTTGCTCTCTGCCTCTATCTCATTGCGGTCTCGCCTTCTAGAGTATTTGTGTCAAAGGATAGCTAGGGCTTTCTTTGTATAAAAGATATTTATGCGCTTCTTTGTTTTCTCTGTAGTTACAAGCATGCCATCAACGTGGCTATAAATACATGTATATTTGTATTCTTAGAAGACGAAATATTTCTTTCCTTCAGACTTTTTCTCTGCTCTTCAATTCTCTCCTCTTCTTCTTCTTCAAGATCATTTACCTTTTATGGTATCAGAGCCATAAGGCTTACAGCCCATCGATCTTTCGCTGAAATAATTCTAAGTGCCATTCATCTCTTCTACAATGGATTCAGCATCTACAACTCAAACTTCATCATATGGATCACTTGAAAGAATCAAAGAAATCAATATCCAAGCCTCTCTCAAGTTCTTAATGTCCCACATCAAGACCATGACAAATCATCAATTGCCCTATGAAAATTATCAGGTATGGAGATTGCAAATTCAAAAACTATTCAATGCTAATGGTTTTGAGAAATTTTTGGATCCCCAAGCCCCAATCTCCTCGAGATTTTATCAATCCTCCAATGATTTACAAGAGGAGTCAGAAAATTTTCGTCTCCGGTAAATAATAGATAGCAATTTTATTGCTGCCCTAATATCAACAATCTCTCATGTCATTCTATTGTACATCAGCCATCTCAACAACATGGCAAAAATTTGGAGCACTTTAGAAAGAAGATTTCAATCCACCAACTACCCGCGTCACTCAACTCAAGAACGAGTTGCACAACATTTCAATGGGTACAAACATCATGACGCAATATTTTGCCCAAATTAAAACTATGGTAGATAATATAGCTGCAGCAGGTTCTCAAATTGACAATGAAGATATTATATTATACATTTTAAATGGTCTACCGCAGAGCTTTCAAGGATTCAAGACAGCTATAAATACTCAACCGAATCCCCATTAGTCTTGAAATACTATATTCATTACTATAAAGTGAAGAGTTCAATCTTGCAAATGAAGCAAATAAAATTGCTACCTCTACAGCTTTGTTCACTCAAAAGACCAAAGGCAATTGGTCTGCTTCAAGATACAACAGCAAGAATTCCAACTTTTCCAAATTGAATCAGACCAGCAATCAAACAAAACATAAACCAGCTCCTTCATGTCAGATCTGAGAAATAAGGGGCACACAGCAGCAACATGTTGACATCGTGCCAATCTACAATATAAACCTACCATCCCACCTCAGCAAATGGCTCTAGAGACCAATACTCACTGTCCAAAACAGGACTGGATATTGGATACTAGAGCCACCGCACATATTACACCTTATAATGAAAAACTACACCACCCAGTTCCCTGTCAAAGCACCGACACAATTACAGTGGGCAATGGTCAAATTAATGATATCTCACACACTGGTAATAGCATTTTGCCCGCCCCTGAGCGTAAGTTGGTTCTCTCTCCCATTCCATGTGCACCCTATCTTTCACATATACTTATTTCAGTAAATAAACTTGCAAATGATAATAACTCTCAATTATATTCAGTACTAACAATGTTTGCATTCAGGACCGTCAAAACAAGAAAACACTATTGATCGACACAGCTAAACACGATCTCTATCAAGTTTCTGCTCTACACCATAGTATTTCAAATGACATCTGGCATAATCGCTTTGGTCACCCACATAAGAAAGTAGTGCCTCCCATTTCTCATCAACAACCGCAATTGAGGATTTCTTCCTCAAACGTACAGTGTGTCGAATGTCTCCAAAATAAGAGCAATAAACTCTCTTTTATATTTAGTAACACCATTTATAATTTGTTAGATATGCCACACTCTGATGTATGGGTGTCCTTTTTCGTATCCCTCAATTGAAGAATATACCTATTATGTTATTTTCATTGACGCTTATTCTCATTTTTGCTACTATTTTCCTATGAAATACAAATCTGAATTAGCATCTCACTTTATAACACTACATAAATATATTCAAAATCATTTTCATAAAAATATTAAATATCTTCACACTAACGATAGAGGCGAATATAAATCTAATTATCTTAACTCTTACCTTCGAGAGCATGGTATAATTCACCATTTTAGCTACCCATACACTCCCAAACAAAATGGCAGTGTTAAACGAAAACATCGTCACCTAACTAAAACGGTTTGCACTCTTCTCAACAAAGCATATCTTTCACCTAAATTTTGGCTTGAAGCTCTTCTTTCTGCTAATTACTTAATTAATCGTCTCCCTTCCCACAATACATAAAATAAGTCTCCATATCAGTTGTTGCACAATAAACTCCCGTAATATAAACACATTCACACCTTTGGATGGCTTGTTTTTCTTGACATCCACCCCTTGCATGACATAAATTTAGCCCTAAGGCTCCCACATGTGTTTTTCTCGGTTATAGTACACATCATAAAGACTACAAATGCGATGATATTCTTAATAAAAAGTTTATTGTATCCAGGCATGTTAAATTTATTGGACATCAATTTCCTTATAAACATTCTACTGATACTCTTACTTCTACTAAAAGACCATCATTTATTCCTCCTCTAATCCTTACCCCTGTCTTAAACTTATCATCTCCTCCCACCAATTCTACTAGCAATTCCTCTGCCTCACCAATATCTTCACCCAACACTACCATTATCGCATCTTTACCTTCTACTACTCCCAAACATATAGTTCCCTCTCAAGTTATTAATTCCCCTCCAGCCATTAACTCCCTATCACCTCCACCTCCTCCACTCAAGCATCCTATGATTACTCGCTCTCAAATAGGCTCCCTTCGTCCCACTAATTCTCTCAATCTCAATCACACAATTAACAGCGACACCACCTTAACTTTTACTCAAACTCAAAATCATCCTCACTGGCATAAGGCCATGTCTAAGGAATTCTTGGCCTTGCAATAACAAGGCACATGGGAGCTTGTACCTCCACCTCCCAATCAACATGTTCTAAGCTCTAAATGAATATTTAAAACCAAATATCACACAAACGGTTCTATGGCACTCTACAAAGCTCGCTCAGTAGCTCAAGGTTGCTCCCAAACACCTGGAATTGATTTTACCAAAAAATTGAGTCCTATGGCTAAATTTCAAACCATTTGAATGCTTATTGCACTTGCAACTCATGAAAATTGGGATATTTAACAACTAGATATTTCCAATGCTTTTCTTCATGGCACTTTAGAAGATACGGTTTATATGAAACAACCTCCTGACTTTATTGATTCTCATCTAAAGACGGATCATCATGTATGTAAGTTACACAAAGCCATTTATGATTTAAAGCAAGCACCACAACAGTGGTATTCTACCTTCTGTCAATTTCTTCACACAATGCACTTCAAATTGAGTACAGCTAATCCGTCTTTACTTTTGTACATTAATAACAATAAAATCTATATTTTAGTATATTTAGATGATATACTTATTACAGGAAACTCAAAAATTACATATAAAAATTTCATTGACAGCATTGGCAATCGTTTTAATCTCAAACAATTAGGTACTATATCCCGATTTCTTAGCTTACAGGTGCATAAGACATAAAGCGGCTATTTCTTGCATCAGACACAATACATAAATGAACTTCTTAAAACTAGGGGCATGTCCACTTTCAACTTTACTATTACACTGCTACCCATTCATCCCTATCAACATACCAAACTCCCGTTCCACTTTCTGGTCCACATGAACATCGACGTATTATTGGTTATCTACAATATTTAACCATCACTCATCCTAGCATAGCTTTCACTGTTAATTTTTTAAGTTAACAAATCCATAACCCTAACTCACTTTATCAACAACATTTAAAAAGATTACTAAGATATCTTAAAGTTACTAATAACTATGGTTTGCCCATACAATCTAGCTCTTTATTGTTACAGGCTTATACAGATGCTAATTGGGTCTGTGATAACATCAATCGCAAATCAACTATGGGCTATTGCATATTTCTTGGCTCAAATCTCATTTCTTAGTCTGCTAAGAAACATACAATAGTGGCAAAATCCTCTACCGAAACAGAATACATGGCGTTCGCAACTATCACCACCGAATTAATTTGGCTCAGAAGACTCTTACAAGAACTCACAGGCAAGCTTCCTTCAACTACTCAAATTTACTGTGACAACACTTCCGCGAAAGCACTTGCTCACAACCTCGTATTTCATGTTAGAACGAAACATATAAAGGTAGATTACCATTTCATCAGAGAACATCTCAAAATTCAAAATGTAGTGCTTCAACACATCATGACAACAAATCATAAAGCATATATTTTTACCAAGCCCCTCTCTCCAACTCGTCATCAACTTCTCACAGACAGGTTGACAATCTGCTCCTCAGATCATCAACTTATGGGAGGATAATAGAGATATTACCTGTGATTGAGATGGATCATTACTCTCTGCCTCTATCTCCTTGCAATCTAGCCTTCTCGATTATTTGTGTCGAAGGATGGCTAGGGCTTGCTTCGTATAAAACCTATTAATACACTTCTTTGTTTTCCCTGTAATTACAATTATGCCATTAGTGTGCCTATAAATACATGTATATTTGTATTCTTAGATAAGACGAAATAATAAACGAAAACTTATCTTTTCTTCGGACTTTTTCTCTGCTCTTCAGTTCTCTCACCTTCTTCTTCAAGATCTTTTAGCTTTAAATATATAATGTGGATTTCTCTTCTAGGATTAGTAAGCCAATTGTGGAGACCGCCCGTGAAATACCATCATAACTAGACTTTTAAAGGATCTGAAGAACCATTATATACTTTTTGGATAGGGTTTCTAGAACTAAAACAAGATGATGATCACCCTATTTTGGTTCTCTAAAGACAGCCATTCAAGGAGTTCAACATTGATAAGTGAAGTCAAGATTCTGATTTAACTCCCTTGGATGTTGATATATTGGTGAGAAGAGATATTGTAATTGAAACTTTTTTGGTTTCTTTTTGATTGAGCAAAGAGTACCTAGGTTTCAGAAACGGGCTTATAGATGCTCCTTAACTGTCTACACCATTTTTGTGGCTTTTGTGAGCCTAGTGGATTGAATCATCTCTTCTTTACCATGGATGCAGGCATGTTAGGAGTCGAATCACATAAATCTTATTGTCTCTTTATATGTCTTTAATTGCATTGTTGTGTGTTTTGCTTTGTCGTTGCATCATTCTCGCTCTTGATGACAATTCCACATATGAGTTTTGGCATTGACAATACAATATAAGTTAAAAGGAAAAAATGGATGCACTAAAACAAGTTCCTAGAAGCCTATTTGAGCAATAGGTACCAATTCAAAGATATCACCCCTAAAGTAAATACATAAAACTATGTCAAAAGTTGGGGACATTTACCCTACATAAGCACAAACCAACATACAAAAATATTTAGGGCTTTAATATTCTCGCGCCAGGTATTCTTGGTTGAGAACTAGAGTTAGTTAACACATTTTTTTGAATTTAAATAAAGAAAATTAATGCGTGGCTCATAATTTATTGTGTAATTGTAGTGACCAATCAAATTGAATCATTACCACTTATCTCCATCCTTGATGCATTAAATATGCTCCTAGATTGTTTACAAATGCATGATGAAAGAGATAATGAATAAGAAGAGTGGTCAGGAAAATAAGAAAAAACTGGACTGCATTAGAAATCAACAAGTTATGATTAATAAAACAGGTGGAATTGGAGGTATTTAGGCCAGAAAACAAATATAAGAACAAATAGTATAGATTCGAAACTTTGCATATTCAAAGTTCTTCCTTGATGCAGCAGAAAAAATACTCTGTAAATGATAAAAAGATAAAAGATAATTGCTTATTGGTTTTGAATTGTATAAGTACAATCATACATTTTCTTTCCATTCTGAGGAACCGTCATGGGACTGGCCGCCCATTTTGTTCCATCGGCACTTGTAGCCATTATTTCCGCGTTCCTCTCCGCTTTCTCGATACCATGTACTGCCATCCTGATTAACGCCAGATTCATTAACATGCTCATCCAACAAGTTGATTCCCCAATCCTTTTCACTACCAATACCAGTGTCTATAAGAAAGATTTCAAAGAAGAAAATATGCGTACTTAGAAATTACATGAAGAATGAGCAATCAAACTAGAGTAAGCACAACTATTGTATTTTTTTCCTCTGTTAACACATTCAATTGCACATGCCACAGTTTACAAAAGATGAAAATTTTCAAAAATAAATCCCTCATACAAAGCATAGAACATAGGTATTAAATTCAGCTTTTAAACTAACAAAAGATTATAAAGGTCCAATGCCTCGTTATTCAATAATCGAACGAACCTCTTTCAGGCGGAGTGTCACGAGATTGAGGGGCATTGTTCCTTGTGTTGTTGCATCTAGGATAAAAATCGTTCTGCTTAGAAAGCCCTTTAGACCTAAAAAAATAATAAAAAAGCGTGTCAAATGCGCCAAAATGAAAATATGAAACCAATCAAACTAAATATAGTAAAAAAGACATAGCTAAGAATGCATAGAAAATAAAATCCACAGAGAATAATCAATTTCACTATAAGGAAGGAAGCCCCCATAACTTCTGCACTTGAAATTTACAAAAGTGGTTTAGCACTTAACGTAGAGAAAATTTAATACATAAAAGATGACTTCAGCAACATAAGCCTAAAAACTATTAAAAGTAACCTTGTAAGATAACAAAGTTGACTGGTCAGCACAATCTTAAAGTTGAACAAAATCCTTTGTGCATGAAAGATCATTTGATCAGAAAAATAAAACAATTCCAGATGATTAAAGCAAGGAAATATAAAATGCCTTATAAGGCATTTCTAAATAAACATTTGGAATGAGTGGTACATTTTACTGAAGATTGGTCCTAGTTTTCCAGGCTGATGACTCAACTGCTCATTGATTTCAACTTTCAAGCAGAAGGCATTAAGTTTCCACGATCATCTCACTTAAATGTAACATTTTCGGTGAAAATGCCATGCGTTCATCTTACTTCAGTTCCTTGAATTATCTCTTAATTAAACCACATTGTGATTGAGAATCAAAAGCTCTTATAGGTTAGTCCAGTGAGGAATTAAAACAAACCAACAATTTTCAAAAACGATTTGTACCTCAAGGCCTGAACCATGAGTCTTACAAAAATGCTTTGCTTACCCACTTAACTACGATTATCAATTGATACTTAACATGGTGCTCTGAAAAAGCTCTCAGCAAGGTGATGGCCGGATGCCTGCATCAAAATGTCTCTAATTCTACTCTGAAAAAATTGACCTTTTTTAAACATCAAAACCCCAATTGCTATCACTCACAAGGCATGCGATGGAGACCTTACTTTCACATATAAACATAAAACCACTAATACGTACATTTGTGACAATAATTTAAAGGAGCGAAATTCACAACCAAATCGATCCACAAAAGAAAACCATCTAATCTTCCAGGAAGTCAAAAGAACGCATAGGAGAGAGAGAGTGTCTGAGCAGAAGAAGTAGAAGACGAACCTTGCAAAAGATAAGGGGATAACCGGCATAGCTCTCGCACGAATTTTCCTGGGGCTATTCTTCACGTCGATCCGTCGCCACTCCTCGAGCGTATCCGCGGCACTCTTACCCCGAGCAAGTTTGCGAAGCTCCGAGTCCGAGCAACAGTATCGAATCCCTTCTTCAACCCTCCTCCTGCCGAGCTCTAGTGCTCGCGAGCCTTGCAGCGAAGGGAAAGTGCCCGCCCTCCTGATTCTAAAGCATAATGGCTGCGGCGCCAAGCCTCCGGAACTCGCGGCCATTACTCACTCCAAAGACCCCAGCCCTGATCGTACAAGCCTCACGCAGAATGTAGTCTGCAAGAGGATATCCGATGGCGGATCGACAGAGAATTCATAGAACCAACTCCGGAGGCGGAGCGCTGCAGAAAGGAGACAAAGCGGGAAAGCTACGGCGCTGCTCGGATCGAGGATGAACTCGGTGAGACTTGTGCGCAGCGGTGGCTGAGCCCGACAGGAGTCCACAAAGGCCTGGCCCACATCCCATCCGTAATACGGATGACACGTGGCACGCAGTTGGTAATTACTCTTTAAATCACGATAGATTTTTTCCCTGCGACGTCTTAACCGTCCGATCGGTTTCTCTTGAATAAGGTAACGGTGAGATCCCGTTATCAGATAAGTAATTGGCTTGTCGTACAAATTAGTTTAATCCTTCTTGGCACGACCCAATTTAGCTGGAGAAAAGGCATGACTTCTTAAAGTGATTTTTATATGGAGGTCTTCGTACTTTTGTAACTTTTAACTTATGCCTCAAAGTCTCCATCACCACTCCGTTGTAGTGCTTGCCCTCTTCTCCGTCGATCAACTCATCCCTCACATCAATGGTTAAGAAAAAAAAGTAATGTATTAGAGATGGAGACTTCCCGACAAAGATGGCGACCAACAATGTCAATGGGGTGCACAGGTGTGCTCAAGTCTTACGGCTTATGGGCTGACGGTTAATTTAGTGGTGGTCATTTTTGAAGGGAAAGGCTCCTAGGGTTTACCTTTTGCGGACCAAGGAGTTGCGGTATAGGAGAGAATTCAGTTGAAGCAATTGATGAAACTGGTGCGGCTGACTTCCCAACAGTTGGCTTCCCATCGGTGGTGTATTACCTCTTGATGGAGAGCTAACTCGCCAAGATATTGACATAATGGAGAGCCAGCTTGCAATGACATATGACGTTTGGACTTTCGCACCACGCCATGGAAAACACGACATGATGAGATTCTTACTCTAGTAGTTTAGATCTTGTCTAGGATCATTGTATATTTTTGTTTTTACTTTTTTTAGCATGTTTTATTTTTTATTTTGTTTTATATTTTATGTTTCTAGAAAATATATTTGATATTGTTTTGATTTATCTGTTTTTAATAACAAAAAATTGAAAACTTATTTGAGCGGGTATTTATCTTTTTTTCTAAGAAAACCTATAATTTAATATATATATGATCTTACAATTGAATCTACATGTGATTACTATAAAGTATAATATAAATATATAAGTTGTTCACAAAATTACAAGATTTCAGGGAAATAAACCATCTCTTACAATTGTTTGTTATTTCATTTTTTTCTTAAATGCAATTGTAGAGCATCATTTATGAGAACATTTTGCCATTATTGATCAATTATTTAAGTATAGCGACTTCAACTTCTTTTAGCTAAACTCCATTAATGGAGAATAGGAGTAAAGCATGGACAATTTAGCTTAAAAAAGTTTCAATAATATTAACAAAAGGGAGTCATATTACTTCATTAAAAGATTTGGAGGATATTCATATTACAATGTCAAAAGAATGTTCATATTAATATTTTGAGTTATATTGCAGTTATGCAGTACCCTTTACTGTCATTATAGGACACATCAAAGTGTGTTGCTAATTAATGCATCTCAATGTGCAAGAAAAAATCTCCCTTGATATATTATATCAATAATGATTAAGTTGATGAGATGAAGAAATTCCTCACTTATTTCTTAAAAATAACAACAATATATTAAGACAACATCTTGATAATTGTAATAAATACATGCTTGTTAAAATATACATAAAATTTTAAAATTCAAAATCATGTCAAATTGGTTTGCTTCCACTAGCTTTTAGAATAAATTGTATTTCAATATAACAAAAGAATCATTCAAAGCATATGTCATTTGATTATTGAAATCTTTCTTTTCTAACATTTTAATGACTTAGCAAGAGTGTACCAAAGATAAATGTAGCAAATCTTTATAAACACTTTAAAATTAGAATGCTGAAAAAAATACTCAAAGCATAATTTCACTATAATGAGCCTACATTTTCATATCACAAATAACATCTTATGATTCTAACTAAAAATAAATAATAATAATAATAATAATAATAATAATAATAACTTCCTTTAGAAGCAATTTTTCGAAGTTGCTAGTGTAGGGTTATTTTGGTTTAGTGATCCATTTATATTGTATGCATTATTTTTTAAAAAAATAATTATAGCTTTCACTATAAAATATGATATGAGATAAACTCCAAAAAACCTTCCTTCGATTTTAAAATGAAATGTCATATGCAGAAATAAAATTATTAAAACATAAATGCAACAGTGATGTGGGTTTGAATTTAAGTCATTAATGAACTAAAAGTTTACTTAAATTCTTTTATAACTTATATAAATTTCGTACTTATTGGTAATAAAAAGCTCAAATTCATAAATATAGTCCATTGTAATGTGCACAAGCCTGCCATAAAGTCTTTAAACCTTTGTCTAACAGAGAAATGCATGATAATGTGAATAACTGTTCATAAAATTGTGCATGCATGGAGGGTAACTAAAGTGATCACCCACCTAAAAATCTTAATTCCTATATCTTGCAGATTATGAGAAGTAATGCGCCAAAAGGATTAATGCAATCACTTTTGTCAATTTTAAAGACTAATAATGTGAAGACTTGTCATAGTTTATGTATATATATATGCTTGAAGCAATTATAACAAAGTATTTCTTTTTTGTTGAACAAAAAATTTTAAAAAAAAAGATTTTAAGGATATCTAATTTTTTGGAAGTATAAAATAAATTATTTAGCCAATAATGTCGACTAAGATGCATTTTGCATGTGTTGCTCATTAATTGGGTAAGGCAAAACATACAGTAAAAAGCAATTTAAATAATAGTCAAAAAGATCATTCTCTTTGAAAGCAAATGATATAAAATAAATGTGTGTTAGCCCTTGACTTGGATTTTGATTAATCAATAAAAAAAATTAGAATTATAGATCCATCTAAAGGAAGATTACATAAATTACCACAAAAATTAAACTAGAGATATCCATATTTCTCCACCTTGACCCTTGATTTTTTTCAAAAGAGTTATTGTCTTATTAGTTGACTTTTGTAGAACCTTTATCTTAAATTGAAAAATGCATGTTGAGAAGTTTCTAGTTTTCCTCTTTTCAATTTGTTGTCTTAGCCGAATCCATCCATGGATTCATGAGATTTCATTATTCTTTTACTTAAAAGCTCTAAAAGAGAGGATAAGTAAGAGAGTGAAAAAGAGCTCCTAATTCCTAAATCTAAGTACTTATATGGATGATATTGGAGAGCAAAGCATTCTCTTAATTTCTTTTTTAACAATTGTTTTCTTGCTAGATTATCTTAAAGTGTACAGAGAATGTGAAATGATTAGATTGGAATTGTTGGCTTGAGCTTAAGGCGGATTAGAGGATAAACCACAGTTGCTTAGAGTATATTATATTAAATACTTTAATCCATGCAATGGCTTGCTCATGTCAGAAATATTTTGCTCTATAGAGGTTCAAGATAACATAAAGGGGCTCGGATGAGTTTAGGTAAAGTAGACATGATCAA
Source organism: Phalaenopsis equestris (assembly GCF_001263595.1). NCBI lineage: Eukaryota > Viridiplantae > Streptophyta > Magnoliopsida > Asparagales > Orchidaceae > Phalaenopsis > Phalaenopsis equestris. The sequence continues at coordinate 1,318,944 of NW_018164495.1, forward strand.
TTAACTCATCTTTAAATTGTTGATCATAGTAAAAAAAAATCAACTCAGGTACGGTCCATTTGGACTAAAACTTGAGTTCAACGTGTCCTGGCCACATTAGATTGAATCCATTTACGTTTTTAGGGTTTAACACATCAAGTAATAACTATTATAGGTTAATTTGAGTGTAATGGAACCTAATTGATCCAAATAAACTAAAATCTTTCAATGTTGGGTTCACCTGAGCTGCATGTACTTGTGACCAAATCAGGCCCCAGTACTAGCATCTATGGTAGTTAGGGATCAACTCTAAGTGAATTTAAGTGTTAAATTAGCCTAATTGGACTATTTAGACCTAAATATGTCAATTAGTTTTATTATTCCAATTGGTTTGGCTCACCCAGGCTCTATCATTGATGTAGTGCTAAATCATTATTATTTTGACTATATTATAATTATTTTGGTAGTTTGGATTATTTTAAAAAAGTGAAAAAGGCCTCTAATGGTCCCATGTGCATAGTAGGTCGCCTTATGAATCATGCTTCCAAAATGGGACACTTAGGGCTTAAGTTGACTAAGCTCAAATTGTTTAAGATCTTATGGGTCTTTGATGGTTTATAATTTTAATTGGGTCATCAATAGGTTAAGGACCATGCTTGGGTAAACATTAGACTATGTTGACTAAGTTTGATTATTTTTATCTTTGTGGACCATAAGTTAAATAGCTTAGATTTATTGACCTAAATAGAAAATATAACCTATATATATTTTAGGGTCTTAGGGTGTGTTTGGGGAAGTTGCAACTGTTTGAAAAATTTGTTACCCAACAGTTGTGTGAGGAAGCTGATGCAGTCTGCTTTTATTGTACAGTCGTGCAACTTCTATGTTATAGTTGTTTATGAAAAAAAATATTTTTCCTTTGTATTGTTGTGTTATTTGTAAGATAATCATTCCAAGTTTAATAACTCATGCATTAAAACAAAATTTACTCAGATACCACACAATTCTTATATATTTAATCAAATAACATCTAAGATTTAGTATCAGGACTAACAAAGCTCTTCCTTTTACCTTTCCATAAATCAATTAACAAGTAGAAATCAAGGAATTCCTCAGTATATATAGAGGTTCAATCCCTGATAATATGGATATAAAGAAGTTGCCCAAAAAAACTTGTGTGGTTTATATTTAACACATCATACAAAAGAGACAAGAATAAAAACTTATGAGAACTACCCCAAATAATAAAAAAAATGATATAAGAAATCTTCATAAAAAGTAGAAAATGAATTTTTAGGTATTCATATCATGATAACACATAAACATATGTGCAATAAAATAAGTACAAATCATCATGCATATCCAATGAAATCCTCCAACTACTACAAAAATTTCTATAAAACTTTATCATCTAATATAAAAAGGTAATTTGGATATATTTTATGTTGAAGAAGCTTATGATGAACATAGAAGTAACAATCATACTTGTTTTACAAATCCTTTAAATTAAACAGAAATACAAAATTACCTATAATAACTCTTTTGAGAATTGAAGTTGCAGCGCTAAATGATGCTGGAGAGAGACATGAGGTGTATTCTATGTTCAAGTGAGAAGCGGAGAAAGGTTGGAGTGTGTCGGTTGCTAGGTGCGCACATGAGAGAGAGACAGAGAGAGGGTTTGCTATGCGGCTATGGGTTTTTGATTGAGAAAAGAATGAGAAAGGGGATGTTATATGCTTCATCGTAGCTATCCCTCACAATTGCAAGGGTACAACAACAACAACAACAACAAAGCCTTAATCCCACTACGTGGGGTCGGCTAAACCGTGCATTGCTGTTAAGGTCACAATTGCAAGGGTATTTCATTAATTTTGCCATGGAGAAACCGTGCATTGCTGTTAAGGTCGCATTTTCATGATTTGATACAGTGTGTTTTCAGAAATGCAATCCAAACGTGCCAAAGAAACTAGGTTATGCATAGTTTTGGGTCACAACATGAGGAAAATATTGTGTCAAATGGGCCCTTAGTAGAACCTCTACAAATTTAATGACATTAAGCTCAAGATAGGTTGACCAAGTTTAATCAAGTTTTACCATTGTGCCTTAAGATAGTTCCAAATTTACATATTTAAATCATGAGGGTAATTGGATCATCTTGCTTTTCAATTTACATTAGTCATGGGTGAATCCACTTATTTGGATCATCGAAGTCCCAAATGAAGGTCCTTTATATGCTTACTTGATCAGATGGATCAAGTTTAGGAATCTCAAGGTTGAATGGTCACAAAGTAGCATGGTTAACTTGAATGCTCTTATGAATTATTGATAATTTCAACATGTATCAGTGTGATTTATGGCTTACTAAACAAACATGAATGAATCATAATATCTCTTAATGGACAATAAGAATAAAAAGAGTATATCCCAATGTTATCTATGGGTCACAAGGCAAAGAAGAGTAATTTGGTTTGAATTTCATCCATGATGCTATTTGGTTGACTAATACATAAGAAACTGATATGTTAAAAAAAGGGGTCAATAAATATAGTCCCATTGTATGGTGTGGATAAGATATAGGTACATTGCATGCAAATTGTGCCAATCAAATTATATGATGGTTATAAAGGAAAGGCATGTCTTTCAAGATTAAATCCTAAAAGGGTTAACTAATGATAGTAAAATATATTTTAGCTTATGAACATAAATAACAAATTTGGATATGAGATCGATTCAAACTTTCTATAATATATGATTCATGACGTCAAAATAATGTATACTTAACATCATATGAGATGTGTTGTTGAGTATTCATGTATGTATATATCTCACTATTAAATTCGTGATAGTAAATCATATGTTGTGTAGTATATTATAATGGTAAACAAATTTAGCAGTCCATCAACTATTATTGTTGCTACCCACTGCTTTTTGTTAGACATTGTTGCTTGGTTGTTGTGGCAACCACTTCTGAACATCATTATTTGCCAGCCATTATTGTCGTCATCACAATCATTCACTTGACAGTATTTGGCACCATCATCAAATAAATCAATTTATATAATATTCTGCAATAAATAAATAAATTTTAAACATATTAAATATATATATTTTTAAAAAATTAGAGCATATCCAAAAAAAGCAAAACAAAACAAAAATGATCTCAAATGACCCTAAATAAAAAAGGGACATTTGAGATTAAGATGAATTTAGCGAGTCCAAGAGGGCTTCTATAGAGTCGCTTAATGGCTTATGCAAACCACGTAACTCCTTGAAGTTGTTTAATAGAGAAGTGTGAGCATGGGTTCTTCTAGGGCTTCATGGTTTCTACTTTAAAGATTTATTGAGTTGAAATCTTATTACATATTTGGTGTAATGATTGAAGAAGATTTGATTTGTTTTGTTATTCTTTTCAATATGTACTATATTTATTTGTCTAGTAGAATTGTGTATGTACCGCAAACTTAAGGATGAAGATCATTCTTAACTATTTCATGTAGATTTTGATTTTCTTGTTATATGATTGTATTTATATTATTTATGCCTTCATACATTTTGTAAAGTGATAGTTTTTCTTCTCCCAATTTGATATATTCAATTCTTGTTAACACCCCTTCTCTCTTGCTACTATAAATTAGTAGGGTGGCCCAACTTTGATATAAGAAAAGTTTGCTTGAGATAACTTTTTTTTTTATTTTATTTATTTATTTTAAATAAATACATTTAACATGTTAAAATAAAACATGATTACTTATAACTTTATTCAAAATACTTTCAATTTATTTTTAAGTTTTTTTTAAAATAAATTTATACAAGCACCACACATGCATTTGGACACCTACACAAAATAAATATTTTTTAAAAGTAAAAATAAAAATGATTTCAAAAAAGGCTCAAGTGAAATGGCTCTTCACTTTCAATTAATTACAAGGTTACCATAACTTTAATTTGAAAAATTTTGCTGAATACGTTAGGGTGCGTTTGGTGCGGCGGTGCGGTGCGCCAGTTTTTTCTGTTTAGTGAAACTACGTTTGGACTGGTTTCTTAGAAAATCGTAGCTGAAAGTTACATTTTCCCACCAAACCTTGCTATCTACGATAACTATTAGAAAGCTGAGATCAGACTTTTAAAAAAAAGATATTTTTGTAATAGGCACCGCAAGATTTTTAAATACAGATTGTTTTTCAGCAACTTCACAGCTGCATATGCAACTGCCCCAAACATACCCTCAGCCCTTTTCAGGCCCCCCAGCCCACCAAATACATTGGGCACCAAACTGCACAGCCAAGAAAGCAGTTCTCTTCATCTTTCTTCAACATATTCATGCATAAGATGTACCCAGAAAGCCTTCGAAAACCTAATCCAGCTCCACCTCCCTCCCTTTCCTCAATGGTTCTAAGCTAACTAAAATAAAATGAAAATGATTGCAACTGAAGTTCCATTCTTCAGTTTAAACTGCAACTGCATAAGCTGTGATCTGTAATTGAAACGTGGCTTTCTTCTCACAAGTTCCTTCTCTGTTCTGGATATACGGCATCGGATAATTATATTGCTTGAAAGTTTCAGAACTTTAAGGAAAAACATAATTTGAATATAAACTGAATAATTTTCAAGACAATAATATACAGATATTGGTGGTAACAAAAAAATATTAACTCAGGAGTACTGATGCATCAGTACTCCAATGAGGAGATACCACGTGGCATTATGGTGGGACCATTGCATACGTGACACCTCCTCATTGGAGTATTGATGCATCAGTACTCCTGAGGTAATATTTTTTCGGTGGTAACAGGGAGTAACTGACCTTTTTAATCTATTTTGAAACCAATTTTCTTTTGGCAAAATTTTAGAAATAGGATTTTTAAAAATTTAATTCTCTTAAATAAAATTGGAAAAGATGTATTTATTAAAATAGGAAAATTGAAAAATCACGCCACTTGACAATTATTTTGAGTTTTTTTTTTTTTTTTTTTTTTTTTTTTTTTTTTTTTTTTTTTTTTTTTTTTTGCATCCTTAACATTTAATTCCTATGCATTCAACATTTCTAGCACCAACTGTTCGAATTAAAATAATAAAAAGAACATCAAATAAGTGATAAGACTAAAAAATTTGATTAAACAAAAAATTGAAAGAAAGATGTTTGAATTCTTATTTTATTCTAAATTCCACAACCATAAACTAAATGTATTTGTATAAATATGTGAAAATTTGAATCAAGAATCATTGCTTTGTTGTTTCTGAAATTAAACAATACTCCACTCTTCAATTCATTGTTCAAAATCAGAAACTGTCATCAAGAATTGATTGGGCGTTATAAGGAGCCTTCAGTCTTTGATTGGCACAAGATTGCACTAATTGCGAATGCCCATATTGTATCTGGGTAGATCACGCAGAGTACTCATCAACATGACAAAAAAAGGCTGAATAATCTGACAACCATAGAACACGAAACAAATAAACAGATTTTGACAAGCACAAAATGATTTTCATAGAAATTAGTAAGAAAATGAACATAATAAGGTTTAAAAGTTACATATATAAATATTCAATTAAGCAACGAGACACATATTCATTAGAACTGGAGGCAACCCAAGTATATGGACGGAAGCTAAAGTAAACAAAAAATATTTGATGCAACTAACATAATTTATTACATCAAACATTAAGCTATCCAACAGCCGCAACAATAGAACGTCCTCTATTTTGAAGTCCATAGAGTTACTGCCCCCCAAAAGGTAATTCTGCAAATCGAGCGCTCGAGTCCACAAAAATATACAGCAAAGATGAATATAAATTAGCTAGCTACATTGCAGATGAAAGTATATGAAGATTTAAGAGAAAATGAAGAACAAGTTTTACTTACATACCAATCAATGCTTATGTTTTTACATATCTAACACCTAAGCTTCAATATTTACATACTATGCATAAAAGGCTTATTTCATTTTTTTTAGAGATCAAATGGTGGTATTTTTGCTGTGATATGAAAGATTTTATCAGTATAAATGTTAAAATCAAATCTTGGGTGTTTGATATGTAAATTCAAAGAAATTGTTGTGTGGGTGTGGTAGGATGTCTTTTTTAGATGAGTTAGGTGTGCTGTTTTTGCTCTACGGTTCTTACATTTGCAAATAATGAACTTTGTGTTAGAAATGCAAATATAAAAGAATTTTGTGGCATGTATGTAATAGAATTTTCTGGCATGCACTTAAATTTGAATAAATGTATGAAACATTAGGAGGCCTAACCTTAGCCTAACAAGACAAACATGAACTCATAAAAGTGTGAGAAGGAACATAAATGAGGACGACAATGATATCGATCAAAGCAATCTCTCTGCAGTGCGCTTAATAATGGATTCGCATACATAACACTCAATTTTTATATATTTACATATCAAATGTACGAACTTCAATTTTTACATATACTTACCTATTCCTGTATAAGCTGCTAACAGCTTTTGAAAAAATCTTTTGAGAAAACAAAGCCATAGTGGTATTAGTAATTTTTATCAAAACTAATGTTTGAAATTGTAAAAACACATTGCCTATGAATACGGGGGAGACATGGATACTAATGTCTACCGCTTCTCCTTGGAGGTATAGCATCTGTTCCTGGTGTGTAATAGTGCACGAACAGGTCGATCTCTCAAATGGTGTTGATCATCTTCATGTAAATGTTGAGGTCGCGACACCTTGTCGTTGTATTACGGTTTGTTCTTGTTGAGATGGAAAAGAAGAAGTCATATAGAAAAGACAATTATAAGGTGTTCGTACTAGAAATGGTATGCCACCCATCCAAAATGGAGGATTGCTATGATAAACTGAGGGTGTCAATGACAACTCATGTTGAGGTGGAATAAATGGTGTGCTCGTATATGTATATGTATCATGTGACCCACCAGCATCTTGTGTTCCGACTGCAGCAGTGATCCACCCGTGTTACGAAAAGTTGGACTTGCATCTGTAGGAGTGTGTGGTGCAACACATACAATACCAAGAAGGACTAATGTGCCTAATGTAGACGGTTGCACTGGAATGTTCTCTGCACTATAATGATCATTTGTGATATAAATGTTCTGACGAACATCTCTACACAAACCCTCACGTGCATCTACCATTTCTTGTAAAGAACTATCATCGCACCCGATGAATACTGGTTGGAATAATTCCTTCGCCTTTAAGAAAAAATGATGCAAACATAAAAAATAGATATTAGTTAGGGAAGTAAACATAAACTTACATTTAACTACATGCATAGACATATCAATATCCTCTCCCCCGGTGCTCTCAAATAATAGGTCATTGGAGCCTCAACTGGAGCTTGAAGTAAGTACAAAAAAGTACATGATATGTACCAATGCATATAGTCTCTGCGGACTTGACTCACATCAACTTCCGTGTTCTCATGGTGGATAAAGTAAGCTTGTTGATTACCACACATTTCAATGTAAGACTGATAGAAGTCACCCCAGTCTAATCAGTCTTTCCTCTGCTATCTGTACGCTTGAAACCTGGGTCCATCGGCTCCATGTCTATTCATTAAATCTCAACAAATTGTCTCATAACACACTCAGGTAAGTGTCATATAACATGTTGCCAACAAAACAATGGGACTCGAGCTTTCCATATTTCCTACCCTACAGTGCGAATTTTAGCCACTTGTACTATTATATGCTTGTTGTAGGGCTCCTATTTTACCTTAAAGGCAAATGATTGAAATATGCAAGCCGTACATCAACAACGATGGAACACCAAAAACATGTTATAATTACAATTTAATGTGCACTCACCTGGCTCTCAAGCAAACCATCAGTATCATCTTTATAAACTCTTACATTGGATGTAAGAAATTCATAGATAAATTGCTCATTCCACCTATAACTAGACATTAATTAAAGAAATAACAACAACAACAACAACAAAGCCTTAATCCCACTAAGTGGGGTTGGCTACATGAATCCTTTTTCTCAATTGTGTCCTAATTAGTGTCAAATTTTCATTTAATTCTAATTAAGTAAATAAACATTCAAATTTAATCAAATACTTGACTAAATAATGCATACTTGAATCCAAGGATTTGTTATTCCAAGTTATGAGGATATGGTATACGTAGTGTTGGAGGTCCCACATGAGGCTCCAAATTTGTTGAAGGTGTAAACACCTGACCATATTAACTCTCCTCAGTCTTGTAGCAAGCTTCAGCTCTCTGTATACGTGTGCTAGTACAACACCATCTAATAAATACTTGAAGACTCCTCAAAATTTTCTATAAGAGGCAAATAGTGCAGATGTATTTCGAATCGTGAAGTATCGGGCAATAAAAAACATCTGAATATAAATAATAAGTACATGTGAATGTGCCTTTCAAATGAAACATCATCTAAATTCAAATATAACTCACAAAAGAATGTCCATCTAAGCCATCCGAGTGCATGGTTTTGAGACTACCCATCCGGAAAGTTGAGGTCAAGTCTGGATCAGTTGGGTGGTGATACACAACACATTCTTCTAGATGAGCTAACAAGGTTGTTGCAACAGTCAGGCCATGAATCCCACCTACGTCCCGCCCCAATTACATTTTGACCAATCATTAGAGGGTCATCAATGCACACGCTAAGTATCATCCCAATGCCCTATAGAGTAATCGTCATCTCACCCACGATCAGTTGGAATGAGTTATCTCGGATGACTATCGCTTCACAAGTGTCATAAATAAATGATTGTCAAGCTTGATGTAATGCAAATATCTGATCTAGGCAAAGCTGACGCAATCCCTCTATGAAGCGAGAGCATGTGATTTGCCACTCTCTGGCCATAACCAAGTGTGAGGACCCCTCTTAGATGGTTCCCTGTAGAACATAATATAAACTATGTAACTTTTAAGAAAGCATAAAAAGGTCTTATACATAAAGGGTTCGAAACATATTGCATTAGGATGTGCAGCTTGGTGTAAACCTTGCAACATAGATATGATAGGGTGAACAACTGCAGGCGGAGCACCGAAGGTACTATTAACACATTGCCCATGATAACGTCTACATTGTTCCTCGACCATGACACCTACATGTTACCTTTAAGCTTAGAGCAATTGAAATAAAAAAAAAAAAAAGATATGCAAATCAATGCAACACAAATGTCACATAGCTAAAAAATAACCCACTAAAATCCAACTATGAAATAATAAAATAGTAAGCAGAAAAATACAATAATGTTATAAGTTTTAACCAGTTACCAATATATATATATATATGTATATATATATA
>NW_018164495.1:1333678-1351722 GCF_001263595.1 Phalaenopsis equestris
GCGTTCGCGAGTAATCGAGTCACAAAGGGTTCACCTAAGGCTGTTGATCCTATAGGAACTCAATTTCGAGCACTCTACATGTTGGTCTTTAGCCCTTGCAACTAAAAGTTGAGTGCTTGGGACCATTCGTGCGAGTTTTCACAAAAAATGAGTAAAGAAGCGGTTTGAAGTTCTATGGGAGGTGGGCTCCATTACTAGTCCGCTAGGATGGTCAACCAGGAACTCCTAAGGCTAGATCCTAGGTTCTAAGATTAGGAGGCTAAGACCTCACTAAAAATGAGGTCAACAGGATCATAATTATCTTGGGCCCATCGTCCGCGACAATGTCTCAACACCGTTTTGGCCATCGGTCCTGTAATTATAATATTAATCAACATGTAATAAAACAAATCATAAAATATGATGAATTTAATTAATAAAGTTACAATAAATTTACCTAGTATTCCCTGAGTTTAGAGGACAAGTAGACTTATAGTGTCCTGACGTATTGCACGACTTGCAAATTCTTGAGTTTTGTGTGTTATTCTCTTCCATAGTGTTAGTATAATGTTTGGTTCGCGTTCGTCCGGAGCTTCGTCTGAATTTCGGTGGAAGCAACTCGATAGTGCATTGTTCAATATTGAACTCCATTCATTCAGACTTGTTTGAAATTACATGAAACTGGGCCGCATATGTTTCTTGTGTTTACGGAGTAGATAATATAGAGAAACATAAGAATTCTGGTCTAGTCGATGATGTCTTAAAGTTGCAATCACGTGAGAACATGAAATATGAGTATCTGAGGCCTAAAACATGAGCATGTTGCACCTCGAATTCTATTTATCTGAACATTATAGGAACGCCATGAAATTTCATATACTTCATACTCATCAATGTTTACACGAGTGGGTGTTGGCTTCCTTCTAGCTTTATTCTCCTATAATCAAAGGCTTCTAGTAATTTTTGGTGTGAAAAATGATTCATTCTTTGCTTCAAGATCATCTGCAATTTTGAACCTCTTTAAGAAAAGATTTATAACATTATAAAAAATAGAACATATTAAGGCTTGAATGGGCAGTTCTCTTGCGCGTTTTAGGACTCGCGTTTCAGGACTCCTTCGAAACACTCATATGCATTAGTTTTCATTGTTCTATATCTAAATCCCCCATGATGCAAAAAACTCATATTGCTAGGATCTCTTTGCACAAGCCTGTCTATTGCTTCCATCTTTATGTTCCTGGTATCTGTCATGTATCGGTTAAATATTTGAACGTCATCAGTGCTACCCGCCGAATACATTTTTTGACAAACTGTTTCAACATCCAAAACACCCATTCTACGAAGTGCCTTCTTGAAATTCTCATGAAAGTGTCTAAGGAAATGTCAATGTGTTGCCCATGGAAAAAGATCATGACAAACATTCACAATCCCAACATGTCGATATGAGGTTATAGACAAATCTTTCCTAGAAGATACTGACAAAATTGTCTCTTTCAATATATTTATAAACCACCACTAAGAGTCATTATATTCTGACTCAATAACAACAAATGCTAGTAGAAATATATCAGTATTAGCATCGATGCCAACAACTGTCAATAACGCACCACGATATTTACCTAGTAAAGTATTCCATCCATGCTTAAGATTGAACAAAGATTCCACCCCTCAATGGAGGGGCCAAAAGCCCAAAAAAGTCTTAAAAAACAATTTTATGGACCAACCTAAATTTTATAAATCTACATAATGAGCGATATGACTCTTCCCAATTTCCAAATATTGTCTTTATTGCTTTCCTTCCAGCATCTCATGCTTTGATGTATGATATTTTAATGTTGAACTTAAATTCAACATGACTGATAATCTCCTTAGGCTTTAGATTCATTTGTTGTCGGATGATTGGAAGAATAAAAAGTGATATAAACTTTGAGGTACATTGCCTATGTCCTGACATAAGACTTGGAATCGTGTAGTTGTGTTGTGTTGATATACTTGAAATCTTTCAAGCTCCACAAAGAAGTTTTCTAGTAGATGCATGAAAACACCAGTGACACAGCCTACTGAGGTGATCACGATGCAAACAAATGACTATTCGTCGAGACTTGTTGGAGCATATAGTCTTGTACTGCACGTTATTGAGTATTGCCTAACCACTAAGAGCACATTGAAGGTCATTCTTTGTTCGAAAAAACATATCTTCAAATAACTCGGCTGGAATAATTGAGTAGATGTGATGTGCTCACTTGGGCCATCAAAATTTGTGTTTGCGTCCCATTCTTACGCAGCTTTACAATACTGTATGTACTCATTGTTACAAGTCATTTGATATGTTATATCTTTATTTAAAAATGCATGTTCATGTATAAGCTCATGCCCTTGTAAATTTACATAATCTTGCTCGTCATAACTTTCATCATTATCAATGTCAGTGTCATCAACACTTGAAGTGCTCTCCATTGTTTCATAACCTTCAGTAATATAAGGGATTTGTATCTATGATTCAAAAGTGGCTTGAAGATTTTGGGTTGGGCTAATCACACTAGAAGTAAACATAAATAAAAATATTCAATTAACAAAGCATAAATTTAAATATGTTCAAGTTTAATAACTCGTGCCTTTGAATTAATATATATGATACTACTTACCGATCCGCAACAACATGTTTGATGATGATGAGTCGACTCTGTTAATATTTTGTCAGCGATACCATCTTCGTTTTGAGTTGGAACAATCTCCACATAGATCATTAGAACTTTATGTAAAGTCTCGGCTAAAACAAGTGCAGTCACCTCATCATCATCGATAGGATTTGCAATAAATCCAGCATTCATTGGATAACGACAAATCAAATTCAATGCACATGAGTCATGTTCCAAGTTTTATCGTATTAATTCTTTTAATTTCATTAATGTAGCTTGTAGCAAGGCACGATTAGTCCTACTTCAACCTCCTACATAATTGGACACAAGCTCCTCTGTTACAATTAATTTACCATCAAATCGTAGCATTAATTGGGCAAATGCTGCACTCATTATTAAACGTATTTCTGTTAAAGTGAAGTAACAATTTATTAATGTGAAACATCTCAAATAGCATAAATCAAAATCTAATTAAACATAAATTATATTAAAAAAAGAGAGTTATTACTTAAGATGCATGGTAACCTTCAAATCTGGCAATCTTGATATAACATGTTAGGAATCTCAATGATGAAAGATTGACTTCAACTATAAAACCTCACTCATTCAATCACATGAAAGTCAACCTGAACATTTCCTTCACCCCGAATCACACAAATAATTATTTGGAAAAGTTTTACTTGCTTATATGAATTTGGTGGATCTCTCGAAGCTAGAAGTATGGTCTTGTAACAAACATTGACCTCTAATGAGATATGTTGCTTTAATACAGAATCAACTACTCATCAATTAATTCAACAAAAAAAATTAATGCAAAAAAATGCTTCATCAAAATTGAGTTTCCTTTTCATTCTTTTTTGGTTGTGAGGCTAGGATGCAAACCAGATGCAACTTTTATTAGTGCCACCTTCTCAATTTGGATTATATCTTTGGTTGCACCATCAATGACATATTCATAACTGTTCTACTAAACTCGTTTAACAACCATTGTCAGCAACTAGGATAAAACTTATTGGGAATGGAAGAGTGCACAGTGTCGACGTTCATCATTTCCCTTCTTCTTTATTTCCTGAAGAGTTCATCATTTCCTTCGACCATGCGGGTGGATCATTTCATACACGTAGGTGATGCCACTCTTCAGAGACGTGTGAAATTGATAATTTTCTAATTTTTATTCACGATCTCACATCTGAAGTTTAGTTTGATGATCATGGACAAAGCAACACATCATATTCCTTGGACTTGACTCCTATAATAATTTGGTATGTTATCTGCTCAACATCATCTCCTATATTATCTTTCAGATTATCAGATTAGTGGGCTAAGATACGATACTTTGAGTTCATTACATTGATTTGGAAGTAACAATATAATGTAAGGTTATAACCCAAGTTAAAATTGGACCTTATTTATCCAATGAGATGCTGTGGTGGGGAACAGAGAGGATGCAGATGGGTTTCAGCGTCGAGAGATTGCGGTGCGATGGGATTCGTGGAGCCGGAGAAATGCCGCCTCGACGAGAAACTAGGGCAAGGCGTGGAGGCACGGGATTCGACGGAATTCTTATGAATCTCGGTTGGGAGGTGTCGCCGACGGTGGATTCGACGTCCAGTGGAGGAGGAATTCGGTGCCGACAGTGGGTGCCGTCACAGCAAATTTTTTTTTTAAAAAAAATTTAAAATACGCTCGAACATCTTTGATGTGATGGACAGTGAAAATTAGACACCGTATACATCTCTGCATAGGATATGAAATAATTTTTTATAAAGATAAGTGTGAATTTAGGGCACCGTAGAATTGCAAAATTAGGATGTGTTGTAGGGATTTTTGTGGAAAAGCCGAAGAAATTGCCTTCTATTTTTTTTATTTAAAATGTGGTTCTTTGTGGAAAAAAAGTCAAGATGTGTGGGGGGATTTTTTATATTAATTTTATAATCAACCTATTTTAAATATTTCTATTTTTAAAATTTCTCTTTTTATTTCACCTTCTATATACCAAATAAAATAAGACTTCAAAGAAGACACGAAAATTTTAAAAAAAGGGAAACTTTATGTACATATACCACACATTTTTTATGCTCTTACATATTTAACTCTTGAAGTCTCTTTTTTTTTTTTGTTGGGCCAAACTTTCAAGCTCAAGTCTGATAAGGCTCGTATAACTCGTATATCTCACAACCAGCATTTGTTTTTTATATTTATAATATTTTAGTTTCATAAATTTATGTATAATATTATGTCTTTCTTTCCCTGTTGGGATCCATGTGGCGGCACTCTGTGCATTCTGCTTTAAAATGGGAAACATTTTCCTGTGCTGCAGTATGCGGGAACAATGGAGAAGTAAAATTTATTGCTGTCATTTTCTAACTATTTGGTTGCGTTACGCTTCATCTTATCACTGTTTCAAATTAGCCATTGAAACTAAAAAAATCAATGCGCTATAATAGTACTTAAATTTCTCTTACTCCTCGAAATTTCGGTACGTAATCTGTATTTAATTTAATCGGAAGTTAATTTTATGATGTGTCCTGCCGCATTAAATCAGTTTTCATCTTGGTTTGGTTTTTGTCCCTCTGCAAAGGTTTTTGTTTTGATGACTTTCATCGACCATGTTGATGACAATTGGCATCAAAATTAGTTTTTTATAGTTAGCATCGATCATGTTGATGATGGTGTGATTTGTTATAGATTTAGACGATGTGCATTGATCTTATTGGTAATTATATGCATTAATGTTGGTGATGTACATATTAATGTTACTGTTATAGATTAATCTTATTTGTTATATATTTTGACGACGTGCATATTCTGAAATTATTGGTGGTGATTATTTTCGTTCATTTTTCTCTTTTTATTTTAAAAAGAGTCGTCAGCTTGTCGATCGTCGTATATTTCTCTTATTCGAATAAATGTCCCTCTCGAATCATATCAGAGATTCTAAGAGGAGAGGAACCAAATAAGAAGGGACATACGATAAAATGACAAACAAGAGAAAAAGTAAAACATGGAGAATTTACGTGCGATAAACCTCGCAAGGATAGATCAAGAATGTCCGCCTAAACAAAATCTGACGGAGGCACCTTACAACATGGTTTTACTAAGATAAATTTCCTTAATGATACATTTGTATGCAAGAAAAAATTTTCGTGCGATCTTTTCAGCACAACCGTGTTGTATCGGTTGTATAAAGCCACGCCTTTATAAATTTTGATAACTTTGGTACAACCGTACAACACGGTTGTGGTGAGCAAATTTCCTAGTCTCTAGTTATTAATCTTGTTATTTATGTAAGTACAACTATTCATTTTTTATTTACAGGAAGGTAAATAAATAATGTAAATTCTTTGAAGAGGTAACTCAGTACAACCGATACATCATGGTTGTACTGAGCAAATTTGCTAGTCTCCAATGATTAATCCTGTTATATATGTCAGTACTACTATTTATTTTTGGTTTATAAATAAATGATGTAAATTCATTGAAGAGATAACTCAGTACAACCAATACAATATGATTGTACTGAGAAAGTTTGCTAGTTTCCAGTTATTAATCTCATTATTTATGTCAGTGCTACTATTTACCTTTTTTAGTTTTTAGGAAGGTAAATAAATGATATAAATTCATTGAAGAGGTAACTCAGTACAACCAACACAAACTGTGATAAATCTCCTAATGATACTCTTATATGCAAGACTAAATTTATGTGTGATCTCTTCAGTATAACCATGTTGTATTGATTGTAGCGAAGCTACCAAATTTTATAAATGTGGTTAGGTAGCTCAATACAACCGATACAACATACTTATACTGAGTAAAATTTCTTAATTATAATTATGCATCAAATTTTATAAGAGTGGCAGGTAACTCAGTACAATCATGTTGCACATAATTGTACTGAGCTACATTGTAGGTATCTTAATATTAATCACGCAGTTTTGTACAATTTTTTGTATCACTTGTATCGATTAAAAAATAGTTAAAAAAATAGATACTTACTCAAAGTACAACAGATATAAGAAATATGCTTAAAAATACTTAAGCTTTGATTTTATATACAATCAAATTCATCTAGAAAATCTTGTTCTCGTTCTTTATTACAACATCTAAATGTTCCTTATTACATAATCTTATAATTTTTTACCTTATTGTATTTGTGTTGTTATGCTTCTTTACAACTTAAAATTCGTTTCGCCTAATTATGTCCATCATCATCTCGGTGTAGCCAATGGAAGGATTATTTGTGTTTAAAGATTATCTGAATTTCTGTTAAGCTGAATATATCATTAGGACACGATAGCAAAACATTGGAATAAAAATTAAAATTCTTGCTACGAGACCTCTATTAAACATTGAGACATGGTAGGAGTTGTAGTAAACATTGGGGCATAAAAGAGAAAGGGATTGTTGTCGATGCATCTTCATGATTTTCAACTATTATCTATTTATTTTTGTTTTTTATTATAAAAACATCTTGTCAGTTGCGAAAAAAAATTTACAAAAAAATGTAACTAACTAATATAAAAATTTCTCTTATTATTTCTTCTCCTAGTGAGATTTCAATCTAGGATTAGTAACACCCTTTGGTACCATTTTGGCTGAGCATTTTGCCTGCACATCATCAATCTCAGTAGACTTTTTCCTATTTATAGACTTTGTCAATTGAGGCGAGTTCCCTCCATATATTCGTTCGATATTATTTAATAATTTTTTCAAAGTGTGTAATATATGTTGTTCTGCTTCTACTTTACTATGTGCTCTACAACTTAATTAATACGAATACTTACTGATCTGATTACGGAATATAAATGAAGTGGATAACCCATTACTTCAAACTCTCAGTTTTTTGTATAAGCAGTATCAGAGTAAATATTTTTCTTTGGTTTACAGGACCACCTCATTAGCAAATAATTTTCTAGTATTCTAACAATATATTTTTGGCTCAAAAACTTGATACATGGGAAACAATGTAATCTAATCATCTCAATTTTTTTGTAATTACACTATACAATGAAACTAATTTTATCATATTAAACAATTCAAATGATAAAATTTTCATTATTATCCAAGTTTCTAACCATGTATTCAGAAGAACTTTGATCAAATTTTTATGTCGTCCGTCCATAGATATTTTTTTTCAAAGAAGGAATATAGCTTTCTTGTGTAGAATGCAGTGACTTGCTTTAGTATTGGGTTGTTTTGTGCAATGGGAATAATTGTAGACTGGTCAAATTTAATTCATCAACTTGTTGATTTTTTTTCCATGTATCCATGATTTTTTTCTTATCCCATAAATCAATCAGTTATAGAGCTTATGGGCTTAGAAATTACATGACACACATTATTTATAGACTCACTGCACAGTGTTGATAGAATTTTCATACAAAAAGTATATCTATTGAATGTTGTAGACCACTTGATTTTAATTTTATATAACGTATTTAATCAAGAATTATCTTGGTTTAATTATTCAACCATCTTAGTCTATGCCTGTTCAAACTCTTCTTATGTATTATATTTACTCATGCATGTGTAAAATAGTCTTTTATTGTCTTATTGTCATTGAAGCAATGAACGTTCGAAGGAATCTTCTGAAAGATATGACATTGGCATAATCAATTTTAAGTGCATATCAACACATTCTATATGGCCTTTGTCATAGCTTGGTCTTCATCAATGAATATTGTTATAGGGTACTCATCATCCATTATGCGAATAAAAGTTTTGAATAGTCAGGTGAATGTCTCAATTGTCTTTTCTGATAAAAGGGCTACTTTGAACAAAATATTTTACCAATGATAATTAACTCCCACAAAAGGAGCACAAGCTAAATTGTACTTATTAAATCAATAACTTATATAAAAAACTATGACATCTCTGAAGCAGTCATAGTCAAATCTTGCCATGCCATTAGTAAAAAAAAATTATTGCCTATCTAATTCATGAAATTAGATATCCCATGAAAACAAAATATCTCCAGCATCTCTTTCCTTAAATAATTGCATTAGAGCCTTAATATATTTGTTCTCAATTCTTGATCTTTTATCTTTTTGTATATGATTATATGCATCTCTTCCTGTAAAACCTAGGTTCTTTATTCCTCCAAATTCCTCAACAAGGTACCAAAATGCCAATAGTTCTATTTCTTGCTTGTGTCAACACACCTGCTTTGTCTTCGCTGATTCTCCAATGTGAGCTCAACAGATGTTGATCAGTTGACATGGTAATTGAATGGTTGTAGTTTTCTATAAATTTATTTACAGTCCAATTACCTTAAAGATCAACAGCAAATCTAAATATTGCCTTACAAATAGTCCTCGTGTCTGATTTCTAGAACTTCACCCTGATGCTTAGATTGGGTCTTTCTTAAAACCAGCGTTTGAGAATCGAAAATTCTTTGATTTTATATTCTTTGTATCTCACCAGTAACACACATGGTCCTTCATTTCACTGAATCCACGAAGTTGGCATAAGAGCAATACACATCATATGCTTACCTCTCTCTGTGCACAACCACGCCAAATAATTTTTCTATAATTACTTCATTATTCTTATGATTTGTGTTATCACTTGCAAATTATGACATAAAAACCTACAAATTTAGAATAAAATAAATCAGCACAAGTATAGAATATTATATTTTTCTCTTCGAGACAACCGTATTGTATCAGTTGTATTGAGATAAATATGTACAATCAATACAATATGGTTGTACAAATAATGATAAATCAGTCTATCCTAAACACGAGGAAAACCAAAAATAACAAATTCATATATTCTATTTATAACTTCACGACATATACAATGTTGTGTTGTTCCATTTGGTATAACTGTGTTGCATTGGTTGTACATGTAGTGATAAATCAGTCTATCATATCCATGAAGAAAAATAAAAAAATAGAAATTCATACTTTTTACATATAATTCTTTTATTTTTATATTACATTTTTTTTACAACAGATGACATTGCATAATTTTTTCTCTATAACTATGTTATATCGATTGTATTGAGATAAATCAGTACAAACAATATAATATGGTTATACAAGTGATGCTAAATCAATCAATCCTATCCATGAAAAAAAAAAATTACAAATTCATTATTTCTATATATAAAATTCATTTTATTGTTATGTTATGATTTTTTACAAGAGATACAATATTGCATCTTTCCCTTCGGTACAACTGTGTTGTATTTGTATTAAAATAAATCATTATAACCAATCCAACATGGTTCTACAAGTAGTGATAAACTAGTTAATCCCCGAAACGCAGAAAAATGAAAATTAGAAATTCATGCTTTCAATATACAATTTTTTTTATTTTTATATTACTTTTTTTCACAACAAATACAACATTATATCATTCCATTCGATACAACCGTGTTGTATCGGTTGTACTGATTGTACTTAGATAAATCAATATAACTAATACAATATGATTGTACATGTAGTAATAATTCAGTCAATTGTAGAAACGAGGAAAAATATAAATTAGAAATTCATACTTTCTATATATAAGTCTTTTAATTTTTTTTGTTACGATTTTTCATAACATATACGACGTGCAATGTTCCATTCAGTACAATAATATTGTATCGGTTGTACTGATACAACCAATATAAGATTGTTGTACAAGGTAAAATTAGTCAATCTTAGTAAAGTAAAAGTTAAAAAATCATTCCTCAGCACACAATCAAATGAAATATGGATTACATGCATCAAACCACTCCAATTAATAAAAAAACTTACAAATTAACAATGTAAACTAAATTTTGTTTCGAACTTACCAATGAGTTCAGGTTTATAATTTTATCACCAAAAAACAATCTGATATGATCTCAGGGTTGTTTGAGTTATCGTTCTAGTTGTCCTCCGTTCTCAAGGTTTCTTCGTGAGTTTTGACGTCCACAATGATTACTTTCTGATTTTTTACAATGAAAAAATAATTTATACCTAATCCTAAAAGTTGTACAGCTTATCTTATTTTTATTTCAAATTTTTGGAGGGTTTGTTTCTTTGATTAAAATGACGCGCAAATACCCTACGATGGGCTGAGTCAGGCAACGCAGTTACTTACGTTGTTTATTATGAATTCTTTAAAATAAAATAATAGTAAAAAATAAAAATATGCGTGGCATATTTTGATGGGTCGATCACTCGATTGGTATCTGAATTCTTGTTCATCCAACTCCTGAGTCGGTTGCCCTATGATCGATTGGTCGATCAGGATTGCTCAATCAGGACATGACCTAGAAATATCTTGGTTATTCTGATTGACCACAAGTGCCATGTTTGGAACTACTCGATTCGCTGGAGAACCGATCAAGGATATTTTGATCATGCATCTTTAGGTTCCTTAATTCTCTCGTATATTTGTAGGCTACGATGCGATAGGAATGAAAGAATTCAATACAATAAATAGTGAGTTACCATCAAAATGACTTTAAAATGACGCGCCAATACCCTACGACAGGCT
Organism: Phalaenopsis equestris; assembly: GCF_001263595.1. Lineage (NCBI taxonomy): Eukaryota > Viridiplantae > Streptophyta > Magnoliopsida > Asparagales > Orchidaceae > Phalaenopsis > Phalaenopsis equestris. The sequence goes on from NW_018164495.1 coordinate 1,344,772, forward strand.
AAGTTGGGCCACACAATTGCTTACGTCATTTATTATGAATTCTTTAGAAAAAATAATAGTAAAAAATAAAAAATACGTGGCATACTTTGGTTGGCTTTTGCAAGTTATCGGAACATAATAATTTTTGGTAAATATGAGGATGAATAAAGCTCACGCACCCTACTGACTTGCTAGTAAACAAATTCTTGCCCCCATTTAGTTCTATTGCAAAGTGGGCGGCATTACTCAGCATAAGGGGGTTATTTTTAAGCGACTATATAAATGATAGTTTTTTAATAATAAATAAATAAAAATATATCAATCAATAAATTATTGAAACTATATATTCAAAATTATACAACCTTTTTTTACTTTTTCAAATAATTAAAAATTATCCCTCGCATTAAATGTTGATTAATACTTCTTCTAAACAATTTTTAATTTTCGAGCTATATTTTACTATAATTAAGTTGCTAATTATTTCTATCAAAAGTAAATAAATATATTAATATTCTTCTTGTACAAAATATTTAAAATTATAAATACTCCATTTTGAAAAGTAAACTAATTAAATATATAGAGTTGCAGTCAAACTTGATCCCATGAAGGTCAATGTGTTGCTTGTTAAAAAAAAGTAGATTTAAGATATTGGGGAATTATTTTATTTTTTGAGAATTTATGAAGCTTGTAATTAATATTATATTTCAATAATACTCAATCAAATATTGAATCTGACAAATTTAATTATTTTTTAAAACATATTTTCTTACCTTAAAAGATAAAATGGGAGCTTACCTAAACTTGAACCAGGCAAATCCACCTAAGAGACAGCTAATTTCCATGGAACCCTGCAGGGCTGTAATTTCCACTCCAAAGGATGGTTACTTAAAAATGAAAACTCTGCTATTTTTCAAAAAATATTACATAAAATTTATGTACCTAAACCCTAAATCACGGACAACGGCCGCAATGCACTGATCGTGATGGTTTTTGTTTTGTTTTTTTTTTTTTCTCAGCTGCGATCTGTGCATCGCGGCCATTGTCCGGACGTAACTCCGCATCAGTACAATTTACTCAAGTTTTTTTTCAGGTAAATGGAGGTATTAAGAGGATTTTTGAGAGTGCTTGAGGGTATTTAGAGGGTACTCAGAAGATATTCGAGGATATCTAATCTGCATCTATAAATTATGCATTGTTCATTTACATACATATTAGATAATTCTTACATATTCACAAATCTCATATCTAAACTTTCATATTTACATGCATCACATCTTAAATTTAAATGTCACATTCAATTATTATTTATTCTTTTAAACAATAAATAAATCTTAATATATAGATTTATGACAATAAAGTGTTATAAATATGAATATAAATAAGAATTATATGCTATGTATGTAATTTTTTTTTTAATTTATGATTTTTGGATTGAAGGACTAAGTTATCAACCGACATACTATTATAATAAATATATTTAATATATATGATTATTATTTAATTGGAATTTTTTGTCGTTGAATGAATCTTTCATTTGATGAGATAGATTATCAACTTCAATTATCTTACGTTGATTTATAGCAATAAAAGTTTATGTTTTCTGAATTAAATGTAAAACCACGGTTTCGGCTGTCTAAATAATATTAAATGTACATAATAATTAAATATGTGGTGGAAAAGAGCAGCGGGACTTGGAAAAATTCTGAATTCTGAAGTTACAGAGATTTTAAAAGTGCGCAAAAGTACCGCAGGACGAGATTATCTTATTGGTTCTAATTAAAACGGATCAGTATAAGCTTTAGTTTTCTTTTTTGTCCCCATCGTATATTCCCTCCCTGTTGCATCAGGCGGAATTTTATCCATCACAAATTCGTAATTATTTATATTTTCGGTCTTATTAGTTAAGTTGGACTTATAAATGATGAATATGAGCGATTATTGCGTGTGCGTGTGCTGTCCGATAGCAGCCGCACCACTGTCATACAGGCGAAGTTTGCGGCTGCGATCTGAGAGCGCACGCAATGATTTTACGATGAATATAAGGCTTGCATTGAGGCAGTTATTCTGTGCGGACACCGCATGCAAAGATGCATGCGGTGTTCGATCTCCACCGTCGATCATCACTTCGGTGAGATTTAAAAAAATAAATTAAAAGTGGATCTCATCGAAGTGGTGATTGACGGTAGAGATTGAACACCGCATGCAAACATCCACACGGAATAATTATTCCTTGCATTGTTGGATAACTTGGACGAGGTTGAGAAGAACTTCGCGCTTTGCCCAACCAAACATTGAATTTTGAATTTAATATTACTTAATACTGTTGATCGGAGTTATATGTTTCGCTGTTATCTGAAAAGTAATATTTTTTTTTTATATAATTTAGTAATTATTGAGCTTAAATTTCTCTGAGGGTCACACTTAACAATAGAGTTATTTTAAAAAAAGAGAAATTATGTAAAAGATGTGATAAATTAGGTATTTACATACATAGTTTTAACAATCACATTTATATTTAATGTTCATCTATTTATGTAAAGGATTAAGGATGATGTGAAATGACTATTACATTCAAATTACTTTTTAATCGATTGATCCCTTATCAACTTGTTCCCGGATGTGCGGTCATTAATTATCTGGTGGGTCGAGTCCTCCTATCGGTTTATATTTTCATTAGTAATTCTTGAGTCGATCGACTTAAAATTTGTCTGGTGTGAGGATCATTTTGTTCTCGTTCAACTACTTGGACGTCATCCTGTCTTTTGGTTGGTCCATCATTTGGGCCAGTCACTCGATTGATATCTGAATTCTTGTTCATCCATCTCCTGAGTCGGTTGGCCTATGATTGATTGGTTGAGCAGGATTGCTTAATCAGGATATGACCTAGAAATATCTTTGTTTATTCTGATTGACCACACGTGCCTTATTTGGAACTACTCGATTCGCAGGAGCTCCGAGCAAGGATATTTTGATCATGCATATTTTGGTTCCTTAATTCTCTCGTATATTAATAAGTTACGTTGCGATATGAATGAGAGAATTTAATACAATAAATGGCCAGTTACCATCAAAATGAAATTAATAATTGACACTTCCTTGATTTTTGTGCAATTGATTGCTATAATACGGCGTAGACGTCTCTCAAAGCTTGCCTGCTTCCTGCTATTCCTTGCTGCTCTGCATGAACTTTGATCCCCTTCTTTGTGTTGTGAAATTTAGAGCGAAAACAACTCAAATACAGAAGAAGAACACAAAGATTTAACGAGGTTCGACCAAGATGGCTACATCCTCGGGAGCGAGAGACGAATTCACTATTTCAGAGGAGTTACATACCCATAGAGTTACACATCTATTTATAGATAAAACTCACAGATAATTACAATCACAGATACACAGATAATTACAAACACGCCATCGCTCCCCCCAACTCACTAATCCAAGAGATACACCTCTTCACACCAAGAGACACACATCTTCATTCTAAAAGACGCACCTCTCCAAATCAAAGAGACTCCAAATTCTTGGTATATGAGCTATACTTAACAATTCTCCACATTGTCAAATATCCAACCCCTTAGGAGAAAATCTCCACCTTGCGAATATCCAGTCCCTTTGGAGAAATACATCATGAAGTTTCTTACACTGAAGTGGGTTGGGCAACCACGCCAATTAACAACTGCAAACATTCAACAAGTTCAAGTAATGCAAGAGCTTGTTGAAAGTACCTGGCTTGGTCAACTTTTCTGCTGCATTTTCATAATATGATCTGACAGAGTGAACTCCACCTACAATTGTACTCCCCAACAGTTTATAGATATTATCATCAAGTTTTATAGGTCGCAATGTATTCAAAATTTCTTGTTGTGCCAACAAATTTTTCACCCTTGTTTGTTACAATCTGAAGTTCTCTGTTTCAACGAACTCATTATCTCGAATTTTGCACCAGACATTGTCATTTGAAATTGATCATGCAGTGAACTTTTCCTGCCTTGTATTGAAACAAAACACACCACAAATAAGTTCAAATAAACCTAAAATTTCATCTGTCAATTGCAGCAATTTTTCCTCAGTTTCCTGTGATTTGTGAATCAAAATTTTCACACGAAGCACATTTCATGTTCGCACAAAAATTTAGCTGAAATACTGCGGACACAAGCCAAACTCCACCTGTCACAATTTCTCCTGTGACAAACCTGTGAATAATCCGCGAAACTCGCGAACTTCAACTGTCGCAATTCCTCATGCAACAAACTTGCGAACTCCGCTGGCCGAGCACCACCTGTCGCAACTCTTCTTGTCGCTTGCCCCTGCCGCAACTCTACATGCGACAAACTTGCAAACTCCGCTGGTCGAGCGCCACCAATCTCAATTGCACCTGTCGCAATGCTTTCTGCGACAAACTTGCTAACTCTGCTGGCCGAGCACCACCAGTCTCAACTGCACCTGCCGCAACTCCTCCTGCGACAAACTAGAGAACTCCGCTGGCCGAGCTCCACTGTTCGCAAACGCTCCTATTCGCGTAATCTGCACGCGAACTCCTGTTCACGAACTCCACCTCGCTGAACACCGCGAAGGTTCGTGAACTGTCACACCTCGTTTCGCAAACAATCTGCTTCGGCTTCTTGTTCGCCACGAACCACACGCGAACTTTGATCCTTCTTCCTGCTTCCTTTTTCCTGCGTCGATCTCCTCCGCCCTAGAACCTAAATTCTCTCTGATACCAATTGTTGTAAAATTTAGGGCGAAAATAAGGCAAATCCAGAAGAAGAACACAGAGATTTAACGAGGTTCGACAAAGATGCTTACATCCTCGGGAGCGAGCGACGAATTCACTATTTCAGAGGAATTACAAACCCATAAGGTTACACATCTATTTATAGATAAAACCCACAGATAATTACAAATACACCCTCGCTCCCCCCAACCCACTAATTCAAGAGACACACATCTTCACACTAAAAGACATAGCTCTTCATCCCAGGAGACACTCCTCTCCAAATCTAAGAGACTCCAAATTCCTGGTATATGAGCCATACCTAACACTTTGTTGGTCGATTCTCTGTTTCGCGAGAACTTACAATAGCTAAGGTAGCCAAATCCCAAACTTATATCCTAAACAAGGTCCCAATACGAGAGATACCCTTGGAAGTGAGATGCACGAAACATTGTGAAAGCGGGTACAGGAAGAAGGTGGCGGTGAAAACGAGTATAGTCATACTTTCGAGTTGTGTGACATTTTTCTTACTTCTATGAGATTGTCCCAACACAAGGATGTAAAATTTGAAGTTTGGTTGTAAGATACTAAATATCAATTATTTTGAGGGCTATGCATGTGACTGCCCCTATTAAAATCATAATATGAGAGTAGAACAGTTATCAATAGCCAAAATCACCTTAATCCAAGATATCAGGATTCAAAATATTGATAATTTATTTCTCCCTTACGTGCCTTAAAACTTTTTTCATCCTCGGAATCATTTACCCTCAACTCTCACTCACACTTGATCGATTGCAAGTTCTGATCACAATCCTCATTCATGTGAAATATAAAAACTAAGACCAAACTGGCAAAATTATAATATAAATATAAATAAAATTTCTAGAAATATTATTTCAGAAAAAAAACAAGAATTCAAGCCATAAATAAAACACCTGTAATTTTCCTGGAAGTCTACCAGTGCCAGAACACTGCATAATAAATTCACCTCTCTCGTCAAATCGATACTTCTTTTGCATTATTATTTTATATTATGTGTTCTCATTAAGCGATTTTCTTAATCCGTGATTTCACCATCACGAGCGCAATGCCCTCATGACGGAGTCACAGCCGTACCCATCGGTCCTTTCCAAATCACGAAGCTTCCTGCTTACTTTTATATAAAACATTACACTAATATAATTAAGAAGTTAATCCCCTAAATTAAGTAGCAATGTGTAATTATACATGTATTTGAAAAGTGATAAAATTATTAGTATCATGCAAAATTCTTATGTATTTACGTATCTAACATCAAAAATTTGATATTTATATTTATAATATTTTGATATTAAATAATTATGCATGAAAATAAATATTTCATATTTTTTTAAGTTATAGTAATATTTTTTATCTCATGTCACAAATTTGATTAATATATTACTTTTTTCTTTTTTAAAAGGAATAGTCAAAGGCTATTATATGAGCCTCCAGTTTTAATATGCCTAACAATTCTCGAGTATCACCCTTCTTAAGACTTATGTTGTCAGAGGAGGATTAGAACCCCCGACCTGAGGGGTCTTACACCAATGATGTCAACCAACAGAGGCACTGTTGTTAAATGTGTAAATGTATAAAATTTATGTGGTATATATGCAAATGCCCCTAATTCAAACTTGAAATTTATAAAGGTTTACTTAAGTGGGTACATCCTCTCCTAAATTCCCATTAATAAATATGTTGTTTTGCAGATTTATAATGTGTGAACCTAAATTTTGATATTGAAATCCGCACAAGCAAAATGTTAGATACAAAAAGCGACAAATCAAAGGGATGGCCTACCAACATTTAATAAAGATTGTTACCTATAATCTCTATTAAATTTCCATTTTAAAATAGCCTCCAAGTGGACTCCTTCCATGTTGGCAAACTCTCCTGCACCAGGAACCTAGACTCGCATATCCTGATTGCCACATCATGCCTGAGCTCTTTGACCCAACATGGCTTCCGCCCCCAACTTCATTTGGTGGTCGTAAGCAGTGTTCCACTTCAAGCGGGCACTTACGCCTTCATATATACAGCAATTCGCTGCAAGGATTCCAAGCAACTCAAAAAGTTTAGGCCTTCCTGAACAGAAGCATAACGAACCAAAAGTGAGAACCAGAGGAAGGTCATGGAAAGGAGCGGATCTGAGCTGGACCTGCCAGGATTTCGGTTCCATCCGACGGAGGAGGAGTTGCTCGAGTTTTACCTCCGGCGAGCCACCGCCGGCACGC
>NW_018164495.1:1353997-1368902 GCF_001263595.1 Phalaenopsis equestris
CCCCCGGCCCGCCCCCCCCCTGCCGCATTCCCCCCTGCCGCAACTCTACATGCGACAAACTTGCAAACTCCGCTGGTCGAGCGCCACCAATCTCAATTGCACCTGTCGCAATGCTTTCTGCGACAAACTTGCTAACTCTGCTGGCCGAGCACCACCAGTCTCAACTGCACCTGCCGCAACTCCTCCTGCGACAAACTAGAGAACTCCGCTGGCCGAGCTCCACTGTTCGCAAACGCTCCTATTCGCGTAATCTGCACGCGAACTCCTGTTCACGAACTCCACCTCGCTGAACACCGCGAAGGTTCGTGAACTGTCACACCTCGTTTCGCAAACAATCTGCTTCGGCTTCTTGTTCGCCACGAACCACACGCGAACTTTGATCCTTCTTCCTGCTTCCTTTTTCCTGCGTCGATCTCCTCCGCCCTAGAACCTAAATTCTCTCTGATACCAATTGTTGTAAAATTTAGGGCGAAAATAAGGCAAATCCAGAAGAAGAACACAGAGATTTAACGAGGTTCGACAAAGATGCTTACATCCTCGGGAGCGAGCGACGAATTCGAGCGACGAATTCACTATTTAACCCATAAGGTTACACATCTATTTATAGATAAAACCCACAGATAATTACAAATACACCCTCGCTCCCCCCAACCCACTAATTACCCTCGCTCCCCCCAACTCCCCCCAACCCACTAATTCAAGAGACACACATCTTCACACTAAAAGACATAGCTCTTCATCCCAGGAGACACTCCTCTCCAAATCTAAGAGACTCCAAATTCCTGGTATATGAGCCATACCTAACACTTTGTTGGTCGATTCTCTGTTTCGCGAGAACTTACAATAGCTAAGGTAGCCAAATCCCAAACTTATATCCTAAACAAGGTCCCAATACGAGAGATACCCTTGGAAGTGAGATGCACGAAACATTGTGAAAGCGGGTACAGGAAGAAGGTGGCGGTGAAAACGAGTATAGTCATACTTTCGAGTTGTGTGACATTTTTCTTACTTCTATGAGATTGTCCCAACACAAGGATGTAAAATTTGAAGTTTGGTTGTAAGATACTAAATATCAATTATTTTGAGGGCTATGCATGTGACTGCCCCTATTAAAATCATAATATGAGAGTAGAACAGTTATCAATAGCCAAAATCACCTTAATCCAAGATATCAGGATTCAAAATATTGATAATTTATTTCTCCCTTACGTGCCTTAAAACTTTTTTCATCCTCGGAATCATTTACCCTCAACTCTCACTCACACTTGATCGATTGCAAGTTCTGATCACAATCCTCATTCATGTGAAATATAAAAACTAAGACCAAACTGGCAAAATTATAATATAAATATAAATAAAATTTCTAGAAATATTATTTCAGAAAAAAAACAAGAATTCAAGCCATAAATAAAACACCTGTAATTTTCCTGGAAGTCTACCAGTGCCAGAACACTGCATAATAAATTCACCTCTCTCGTCAAATCGATACTTCTTTTGCATTATTATTTTATATTATGTGTTCTCATTAAGCGATTTTCTTAATCCGTGATTTCACCATCACGAGCGCAATGCCCTCATGACGGAGTCACAGCCGTACCCATCGGTCCTTTCCAAATCACGAAGCTTCCTGCTTACTTTTATATAAAACATTACACTAATATAATTAAGAAGTTAATCCCCTAAATTAAGTAGCAATGTGTAATTATACATGTATTTGAAAAGTGATAAAATTATTAGTATCATGCAAAATTCTTATGTATTTACGTATCTAACATCAAAAATTTGATATTTATATTTATAATATTTTGATATTAAATAATTATGCATGAAAATAAATATTTCATATTTTTTTAAGTTATAGTAATATTTTTTATCTCATGTCACAAATTTGATTAATATATTACTTTTTTCTTTTTTAAAAGGAATAGTCAAAGGCTATTATATGAGCCTCCAGTTTTAATATGCCTAACAATTCTCGAGTATCACCCTTCTTAAGACTTATGTTGTCAGAGGAGGATTAGAACCCCCGACCTGAGGGGTCTTACACCAATGATGTCAACCAACAGAGGCACTGTTGTTAAATGTGTAAATGTATAAAATTTATGTGGTATATATGCAAATGCCCCTAATTCAAACTTGAAATTTATAAAGGTTTACTTAAGTGGGTACATCCTCTCCTAAATTCCCATTAATAAATATGTTGTTTTGCAGATTTATAATGTGTGAACCTAAATTTTGATATTGAAATCCGCACAAGCAAAATGTTAGATACAAAAAGCGACAAATCAAAGGGATGGCCTACCAACATTTAATAAAGATTGTTACCTATAATCTCTATTAAATTTCCATTTTAAAATAGCCTCCAAGTGGACTCCTTCCATGTTGGCAAACTCTCCTGCACCAGGAACCTAGACTCGCATATCCTGATTGCCACATCATGCCTGAGCTCTTTGACCCAACATGGCTTCCGCCCCCAACTTCATTTGGTGGTCGTAAGCAGTGTTCCACTTCAAGCGGGCACTTACGCCTTCATATATACAGCAATTCGCTGCAAGGATTCCAAGCAACTCAAAAAGTTTAGGCCTTCCTGAACAGAAGCATAACGAACCAAAAGTGAGAACCAGAGGAAGGTCATGGAAAGGAGCGGATCTGAGCTGGACCTGCCAGGATTTCGGTTCCATCCGACGGAGGAGGAGTTGCTCGAGTTTTACCTCCGGCGAGCCACCGCCGGCAAGAAGCTCAACTTCGACATTATTGGAACTCTCAATCTTTACTTGTATGATCCATGGGATCTCCCTGGTATGTCTTCGACGCTCTGTTCTGACGTTGTTTCTTGTTTGCACTAATTTGATTCGTTGGAGGGTTGATCATATGATTGTGGTTTGGTCAATGTCTGCAGCTTTGGCTAAGATGGGGGAGAGAGAGTGGTATTTTTTTGTGCCGAGAGACCGCCGGCAGGCCAACGGCGGGCGGCCAAATCGGACAACGGAGCGCGGTTTCTGGAAGGCCACCGGTTCAGACCGGCCGATTCGTAGCGCCGCCAATCCCCGGCGTCTCATTGGCCTCAAGAAAACTCTGGTGTATTACCGCGGCCGCGCTCCTCACGGCAACAAGACGGATTGGGTCATGAATGAGTACCGGCTCCCTGATGTTCTCCCAACCTCTTTCTCCGTACCTCAGCCTCCCAAGGTACGAATTTTGCTCTTTATAATTACACTATACTTCATGTCACAACAAACTATTATTGAGCGAGTTTCATCATTATATTTATAAAGATGTCTTTTTTGCAACAGGAAGATATTGTTCTATGCAAGATCTATAGAAAGGCAACGTCGCTGAAGGAGCTAGAGCAAAGAGCGGCATTGGAGGAAAGCAGAACCAGTGCATCGGCAACCTCCGCCGACCAAGACAACATGCACAAGTTTTCATATGACAATAATGAAGTGATCATGGAGATGAAGGCGGAGTTTGACGTGCCGCCGGTTGAGTTTAATAAAGAGGCGGCAGAGGTTTCTTCGGCGGCAAACATACCAACCACTGTGCCTTTGTTGGAGCCATCAGCAGCTGTCGAATGCCCTCCAGTTACACAAGAACCAACTGCCAGTCGTCCGCCACCGAGCCCGGCGGCTAAGGTCCCATCAGGCCGGCAGCTGCCGATCCTGCCCGCAATTCAAGTTCCCAACCACAGCTTTGACCTGGTGCAGGACTCTTTTCTAAGTCAACTGCGGAGTCCATGGCTTGACCAGTGGTCGCCTTTATATGCAAGTTTGCTAAACTTTTGAACTCTGAAACGCGGAGGAAGTCTAGGTGACAGGCGACTTTCTGTACACGTATATGTGCATATTTACTTCGTAGGTGGCCGTTCGATCTACCAAAACTTGTGTGGATTTGTTCATATGTGTGCAGTGGGGAGGTGATGTAAAACTGAGTTTCTGAACAGAAGACGATGCGTTCTCTTTTATGGGATTGGTTGCTTTCATGGAGGTGTTTCATTGGATGGTTATGGGCTTTGTTTTGTTATTTTTAGTTTATTTTGTTTCTACTTGCATCTTTGTATGTGCGCCTATTGTGTACGATATCTTTATTATTTTATCTAAATAAAAAATGTTCATAGTTTTCCTATTTTAAAGAGTTTATTAATTTCTTTCTGATTGTATTGATACTTCATAGCACAATAAGGTTATCATATAATGGCTAGGAATTTATTGCCAAAAGTTAATAATTTTTTTGTGTATTTGGGGTGTAGATCTACAAGGGATAAATAGGGGTGTTGGAAGAGCTTGTCATTCGTGAAAAATAATCTTTGTTTGACACAATCTTGAAGCAAACGAAGTGAGCATTAATAGTTTCAGCTCAATTTTAAAAACAAAAAACTGAATACGAATGAATCTTTATTCGATCATGTTTAGCTTCATTAAGCTTGAATTAATTAAATAATTAAATAATTAAATAAATAGTATTTATTATCATTCTTTTATATTGGCTTTTTGTGTTATAGTTAAAATAATATTAAATTTATTACTTTTTAAATCATGCAAATTAAATACGAGCTGAGTATTAGCTGAAATGAAAAAAAAAAAAGATTCCCATTAAGTCAAACAAGAACATTTTATTTACAAGTCATTTCCAACCAAAGAAAAAAAAATCGAAGAAACTAAACACAAATAAGGACTTGCTAAAGTTTGGGTCGTTTATACCCCGACAGTCAACCTTTTCTCAAGTAGTTTGAGGCCATATTCCCCATCTCTAATAATTTGAGTGAAAAAAATTACTTTAATCTCTCTTTAATATTAAAACATTAGATTCATTTTCATACGTCATTTGAATGGAGGGAATATTCTGTGCACTGCAGGGCATGTAAATTGTGTGCGCTGTCCAATAAGATATTTAAAAAAAAATAAAAATGATGCACACTGACATATACTTTTTGTAAAGTGAGTGTTTTTATTGGTTCATCACACGTAGAAATGAGTGTGGTGAACGTACGCAATAATTTTTTCCATTTGAATGTGAAATATTAATCAATATTCATTTGATATAGGTTGTCACTTCTGAAAAACTGACCCCAAATTTTATGAAATTTAGTAACAAAATGAAAATATGACAACAATAATAAAAAGTAAAAGCCAAAAATTAGCTCCTAACAGAGTAACAGACATCCTACTGCCCGTTTGGGGCAGCTTATTTTGCTGCGGCGACGTTTTCAAAACGCCACGGCACGCCGCCGTGGTATTTGTTTAATGTGTTCAGCCATGCATTTTGAAAACTCTCGTAATCGCGTCTTATATTTTGTTCCACGGATCGGACACGGGGGAGGCCCTGCGTTCGGCGTTTGTTAGAGCTCGAATTCCTCCCGTGCCCCTGCGGTTTCTCCTTCGTGATCTCCTCTCCCTCGCGCTTTCCCTCGCGATCTCCTTTCCCGATCTTCTCTTTTGTAATCTTCTGGTGAGATCTATATGCCGTTGATCTTCTCTGTTTGGTTTTTATGTGGCTCGATTCTTTAATGCTAAGGTTTTTATGCGTTTTTTTTTATTTTTTTTAGGGTTATGTTGCGAATGGATTTTTTTTTTTAAGCTTTGTTCCAACTGTTGGAGTGAAATGGATCTGAGGGTTTTTTTTTATGCTTTCGAAATGGATCTTATGGTTTTGTTGAAGCAATGTGCCTGTTACTGTTGGAACCGTTGGAATGTTTAGGGGGAACTCTTGAAAATTTTTTTTTAGCCCTTACGTTTTGATTTTTTGGGTATTTTAGGTTCATGTTACTGTTGGAATTTTTCCAACTGCTTCTAACTGTTGGTATGTGAAGGAAGGTGCGGGCCTGTTATGTTGTTTGCTGGGTTGCATCTTTGATTCGTTATACTGTATAAACTGTTATGTGAGATTATAGCCATGGTTCCCTGTCACTGTTTCAATGCATTCCCTGTTAGTCTCGTTTGGTGTATCAAAGCAAAGGGTCCCTGTTAAAATTGTTTAGCTGCACCATTTATATTGATAAGCTCTTGTTATAACCTGGAAATATTTGCTTGGTCTTTTCGATCTTTTCGTGTTCTTGGCAATAGTGGCAAAGGTCATATTATTGAGGAGACAATGTTTACTTTCTGTTTTATATCAGACTAGTTTTATATCTGGCAATAGTGGCAATAGTTGAGGAGGTAATGTTTACTTTCTGTTTTATATCAGGCAATAGAGGCAATACTTAAATTATGACAATGACAATGGTTTCAATGTTTAGTTGCACCAATGGTTATAGCATATGCAATAGTGGCAATGTTTACTTTCTGTTAAATATGGGGAATTGCTCATTAAGAACTTGAATATTACACATGCCAGTTGTTTAGCTGAATGTATGCACCTTTAGTGGGACATAATTGGGTTATCTTCACTATCTTTGCAAGACCATTGCTATGTATTTGAATAAAGGAGATGCAACTATTGCTATGTTATATAAAGAGGAGATGTATCAAATGTAGATGTCTATCGAGAACCTTTGCTATGTATTTGAAAAGAATAGCTATGTAACCTTACACAATTTCATAATAAAACATATTCAGTGTCTTACTGTGGTTGTAGGTCTTTGACCGAACCACATAATTTCTATGTGTCATTTTTTTTTCTTCTGTGAGCAAAGTTTTTATCTTTATTCTCTGACATTTAGCTATTACCTCAGTTGGATTTGTTATGGATGTATGCTCAATTTGTCGATGTACGTTAACCTTTTAAAATATATCTATGTGTTTCTTCATATAGTACCTCAGTGTCTAAGACAAGTGAAGGTGGTCCATCAGCGATGTGGGATAAGGAGGTTACAATTATTTTTTGCAAACACTGCATCACCGAGATTGAGATCGGGAATAGGCCGACCACCTATTTCAACAAGGAAAGTTGGCATAACATATCAAAGAGGTTTAAAGAATTAACTGGAGGAGACTATGACAGACTAAAGTTTAAAAATAAATGGGATCATTTGAAGGAGTGAAAAATTTGGAAGGAGCTGAAACATGGATTCACAGGTTTGGGGTGATATCCAACCAAACGGACAATTGATGCTCCTAAGGAATGGTGGGCCGAGAAATTAGAGGTAAAATCGCCATTATGTTTTTAATACTTATAAATTTTTTTATTTAAACAAATATCTTCCATGACCCTAAATATTTATCGTAATTTTTTAGGCAATGCCGAAGGCAAAAAAATTCAAGCAGTGCGAAATTAACCCTGATCTTGAGGATAAACTTTATATTATGTTCAAGGGGGTAATGACAACTGGAAAGACTGCATTTAGGCCGTGTGAAACAGGGTTTGCAGGAATACCCGATGATTTGCCACCAGATCCGATATCAATTGACGAAGAAATACACAACATTAACTAGAAGGAGATGAGGGAATCAAGCTCACAGCTGAAGAGGCCAAAGCTAGGAAGAAGAAAGAAAATTAATGACACTTTTCTCAAAACTTCATTTGACAGACTCATAGATAGTTTTGGAGCACCACCGCATGCTCCACTACCTGACAACACCATCTTCGAATGTTTTCGCACTTTGAAAAACATCCCTGAAGTTGTATTTGATAAGCGCTTTCATGCAATATGTATGAAAAAACTCGAGGATCCAACACATTGGCTCATATTTATGGCGATGGAACTAGAGTTCCGAGTCGAGTATTTACGTGTTATTGTTAATGAATGATTCATTAGAACTCATCTGTTATTTGGATATGTTTTTCTTTTTTAATTGATTGTTTTTTTCTTTTTTCATCATGTTTGTTATTTGAATGCAAATTAGCAAAGCTTTTATTTTATTTATAATGTAATTTTACTAGCTGAGTGTTGTCATTATTTAATTCTTTCGCTATATTGGTTATTAATTGATGAAATAACCGAGATCTTTCTTTCTTTAGGATGGATCCACAACATGAACGTCGTAAGAGAATGACATTGGCTGCAGCTATTGTCATATTGCTATTGGAGTGTTACCGAACAAGCAGAAATCGTATACCCCGAAATCACATTTTTTTTTGGTTTTTTCCGCAGTTAAACAAACATGACTTCTAGAATATCAGTTACAGACAGGTCTTTTGTGTTTTTTGTGGTCTATCGGCTCCGTTGTTCACGTCACATCAGTCTAAAAGCTTTGGGAGGCAGTTCTACGGTTGTGCCAAGGGTGTTTCTGCTCGTTGCGGCTTCTTTCGGTAGACTGACAGTCCCTCATATTACACTGCCAGCAGTCATGTGAATCTGATGTTTTATCAGGTTGACAGTGCAGATGAGGACAGACGTAGCCAGAGTCTGAAATTAAATATTTTAATATTTTTCATTGTAGTTGTATTTGTATTTGTATTTTTTTAATTTCTCCTGGTACTCATGAAAGTGTGAGGACTGTATGTCATCTTTTATAACTGATCTATGATGATCGTATGCTTCTGTTCTACCAATAAACTATTCTGAATAAGCTGCCCCAAACGGTATTATCAGACGGGGGCAGAAATGTCATTTAACCACCAATAAGCTAATCTGAATAAGCTGCCCCAAAAACAAGAAAGATTATTCAAAATAATCATCAGCTACGCCATACAAACCCTTAATCTTATATAGAGGATGCAAAAGGCCATCTAACCCCGGCTCAAGACACATGAACCAAAGAGTGCTTGCCATATTTTTTATCTATTAACGAAAAACCTCAAAATAATTACAGAGTTTACTAACACTAACAGAAGCTAATTAGCTTAGGGTGTACGCAATAACGCTTGGCTGTTGGATTTAAATCACTAGAGGTAAAAAAAGAAGGATTTGACAGCTTGTAAAGGGTGTTGCACCAATGATTCACTTAAAAATTGTTAGCAACTCTTAAAAAATTGTTGCAATATCGCTGCGATGGTGGTGTTACTGTGAGAAAAGTATTAGGTTGCACTCACTCTGAACCCTTATGTCTATAATCTACTTGAGTTTTAAGGACTCCTGAACTGTATAAACAATCTTTCATTCATCTATAAATTACCATCATTTGGTGCTAAACCTTCTTCAAAGTTCGCTGGCTTTCACCAAAATTAAATGAAAAATTTTTTACCTGCGGATTCCACATATATGGATAGAAGCTGAGATTAACGGAGGGAAAAAAATAAAAAAAAAATAAAAAGACCTCTGCTACATCACAGCCGCTGTACGTATGTGCCGAATCCGCACATAAAAATTTCTCAATTAAATGGCATGTAATTAATTTTAATATAAATAATTTGACCTAATTAATATAAATAAGCTAAGTAACTAGTACCCATTTAAGTTTTATATCTTCAAAAGACCATAAGCCATCTATTCAATATCTGCTTATTATCCATAGTTATAGTTTATCTGGACTGGCTTGCCCAAACAAAATAGAAAAATGTTGGTAACCAGTAATACCAAAGGATTATAGTAGCTATTTCATACTGTTTTTTGTTTTCTTACAATGCTCACTCAACCCATAGTATGAAGCATTTATTTTTTTTCATTCTCACTATTTCGGTTGTCCTCTCTCATAAATAAATAAATAAATAAAGTTCTGTTAACTCTCCTACATTTAGTTAAATTCATGCCAACATTGGGTTTTTAGCAACACCACCCAAATAAGGCATTGTAAGTATTAATTTTGGAACATTATATGGCACACCATTCCCATTAAACTCAACGAGAGGCTATGTGCTAGGTGGTAAATTCTGAGTATTAACATATGGAGTAAGACCTCTACCTCTCACTGAGGCACCAAATCATCTAAATGTATAATTACAAAATAATGACAAAATTTGTTAGTAATTTAGAAACTTTAATAAATAAAATATTAATAAAGGAAATATATAATTCAAAAGGAAACATATGTATCAATGGGTCTGATTCCATCATCCAAATGAAAAGCAAACTCATGGAATGATTACGGTTTTGGATCCTTGGTGTTGCTGTAATCATGCTACTAAGAGTCAGGATGAACATGAGTAGAAGGGGCTTCAAGCACTCTATTATCGTCCTCTCTGTGCTAGATGACCTGCCTCCGATATTATTTCTTTTAAGCTTTCCTTAGTAAACATTCTCCTATCATGTCTGTAAACATACAGATTGATTAGTAAAATTTAAGTATTTATATTGGTATGCGCATTCAACAGAGGCATGTCTGCAAGAAATAAGTAGGAACACATTAGTGTTGTAATATTACAATATTGCATGAACAAATTAGATTACGTGTATTTCTTGTTCATATGAGCGTGCAATCAAAATTTTAAATAATCATGTCCATGAGTCTCTATTTGTAGTGTTGATATAATAAAAAATATCTCCTGGTTCAACTTTCACAACTAACTTTTAATTTAATGCAATGATCTATGCTTGCTCTGGCTCGGATTGGGTCCATGTTAGTGTCATTGTGTTCTTCTTATTAAGCTGATTAGTTTAGCTGTAAGTTTGTTGAAATCAGAGTTTTGAAATATTTTTAATCAAATTTGAATTTTTTTTTGCTCAAAAAATTATCTCGAGATTTGTGTCAAGCCTTGAGATCTTAGTTCTTATTATCATCATAATTTTTTATGGATAGGTGGTCATGGGTGGGAAAAGATAATGTAACCTGAAAGCTTAATGAATATCCCAAAATACATCTTAGAAGGGTAAGTTGTAAACATAACCAAATTTCTTAGAAAAAAAATGACAATAATAAAATATATAGTAGGTGCTACGTATTAGTCGCGAGTAAGGAGATACACGCATAATCAAAAAATTTTTAAATACGTGGCTAGTTTTGTTTGTAATTTTAAGCGACGAAGATTACGTACCCATCTTCAATTCACCGTACATCTTACTAAAATTTAGCAAACATGTAATATATACAGAAAGATACACGTATAGACGTTCATGTTGGTGCGAAAGATATATATATATATTCTCATATATATATATATATCTGTGTGTGTGTGTGTGTGCGCGCGCGCGCTGTTGTTGTTGCGAGATCTAGATATACAACAGCCAGTTGATATGGTATATATATAAATCAAACAGGAGAACGATCGATGAAGTGAAAAATAGAACGAGAAAAATCACACAAGAAAAGAACAACACAGCGAAACACACAGATTTACGTGGTTCGACAAATTGCCTACGTCCACGGAGTTGCAAAGGATTTTACAACTTGAGGAATTTACACCAGTCTATCACCTCGACTTAAAAGAGGAATCTCTCACTCTTCGTTGCTCTCTCTTCTTATCTCTCTATTCTTCTCTCTCTATATTGAGATACACCGAAGAAACTCTACACCGAGATACACAGAAGAAGACAAACTCAGAAGAGAAATAAACCCAATTTCTTTTCTGCCACAAGCCACCAAGAAGAAGCTTAGGGAGAGCAATATTATTCTTCTTCTTTCTTCTTCCATTTGCCGCAAGGAACTGCTCCTCATTGCACTCCTCTTCCTCTGCCTCGAGGAAACCTTCCTCTACCTCGAGGAAACCGAAGAAGAACTCAAAGAGTGACTACTAAACCCAATGAGAGCCATCTAAAGCTTTTATCATGAACAGGAGGGAGCGAAGGGATGCTTCACTTCACAAAAGAGGAAGGTGGGAGTGGTTCTTTGTGAAGAGGTGTGACTCTCCAAAGCAAAGTAACCGCCCAAGCATAGTGGATCGGGCTCCACCGTTTCTAACAATTCTCCCACTTGGAGACCGGTACATAGGCTGCAACATCTGCTTCCTCAAACTGATATCCTCCATTGGTAGTGTCACTTTTTTCTTCAACATGTATCCTCCACCTTGAATCTTCCACCTCTACAACTCAAAGCCTCTGTCTTCACTCCAGAAGACCAACTGAAGCTATGCACAACTTCAATTTTTCAAGAGTAACACCCTTAGTTAATATATCAATATACTCCACATAGCTTTGCACCTCCAAGCTATTTATTAGGTCACTCTTGTCTCTTCTTAAAACTCTCACTGCATAGGCAACATCCCGCCTCTTCTGAAAGCCTTTTTCAACAAGTCTAGCCTTGTACCTCTTACTGACATTACACATAGTTTTCACCTGGTACACCAACTTATTGTGCAATGCCTTCTTCCCTTGTGAAAGTTCTGCCAGCTCTCACTTGCTCGAACTTTCATCTTGCAAAATTTCTTCATAGCTTTGTGGTTCTTCAACAACTGTCTGTGGAACAATAGGAATGGGTGCCCCGAACCCACTTTCCTCTTCACTTCCATCACTGCCCTGCACTGTGGCCTCTGGTAGATTTACTACCACATTCAAAGCCTCTGAATCCAATATCAAGTCTTCAACAAAACTATGAACTGCCAACAATAGTGCATCCTGTGATTCTTCATATATCGCATTTGCGTTATCATTCTACATCTTCTTAGAATTCTAGCAATTCTTCTTTATGTGGTCAGTCTTGCCACAATTCCAACAAGTTGTTTACTTACTAAACATTGATTTTGATCTCTCTATACTTAAGATCTTGTCATGTCATCTCCCTCTGAAATCAACATTCAGTGCTAAACTCGAACCTGAGACCTCGCTAAAACCTTTCTTGCGAACTTCCCCAGCCAAAATTAAATCACGAATATCTTTGTATTTCAGTTTAGATTTATCTGCAACACTGCTAACTGCTATCCTCATCGCTTTCCAACTATCTGACAATGACACCAACAAGATCAGTGCACACATCTCATCATCAAAATAAATTTTCACAGACAACAATTGATTTGTGATAGTATTGAAAATATTCAGGTGTTGAGCAACAGAAACACCTTCCGTCATCTTCAAATTGAATAACTTCTTCATCAAGTGCACCTTGTTATTCACCGATGGCTTTTCATACATACCTGATAAGACTGTCTTGAGATATGCAGTTGTCCTTTCCTTGACAACGAAGTGTGCAACGAACCTCGATAGGGCCAATCGAATAACCCCTAGAATTTGTTGATCCAACAAACTCCATTCAGCCTCATCCATCATTTCAGGTATTTTTCCCAATAACGAAAGATGAAGTTTCTTCCCATAAAGAAAATTCTCTGTCTGTATTCTCCAATAACCAAAATCCGGGCATCAAACTTCTCAATTCCTGAAATCTTCACTTCATCTGCAACCATCATTCTTTGTTAGATCTGAATCCATGCTCTGTTACCAGTTTTTGTTGTTGTGAGATCTAGATATACACCAGCCAGTTGATGTGGTATATATATAAATCAAAAAGGAGAGCGATCGATGAAGTAGCGATCGATGAAGGATCGATGAAGTGAAAAATAGAACGAGAAAAATCACACCAGAAAAGAACAACACAGCTGAACACACATATCCACGGAGTTGCAAAAGATTTGATTGCTTGAGAAATTTACACAAGTCGATCACCTCGAGTTACAAGAGAAATCTCTCACTCTTTATTGCTCTCTCTCTTCTTATCTCTCTATATCGAGATACACCGAAGAAACTCTACACCGAGATACACCAAAGAAGACAAACTTACAAGAGAGATAAACCCAATTTCTTTTCTGCCACATTTCTGCCACAAGCCACCAAACCAAGAAGAAGCCTAGGGAGAACAATCTTCTTCTTTTTCTTTCTTCCTTCTGCCACAAGGAATTGCTCCTCCCTGCACTCCTCTTCCTCTGCTCCGAGGAAACCTTCCTCTATCCCGAGGAAACTGAAGAAGAACTCAAAGCGTGACTACTAAACCCAAGGAGAGCCATCTGAAGCTTTTATCATGAACATGAGGGAGCGAAGAGATGCTTCATTTCACGAAAAAGAGGAAGACGAGAGTGATTATTTGTGAAGAGGTGTGACTCTCCAAAGCAAAGTAATCGCCCAAGCATAGTGGACCGGGCTCCACCATCTCTAACACATGCACCTAAACCGTGGACACGAATTTTAAAGTTTAGTCAAATTTCAATAATGTGCTCAAGTTATAAGTATTTTATTTTTTGAAACCTGTCTTCATTTGAACCATTAGAATATCTGAATTAGGGTCAATTGGGCCTCAAACTTTCTAGCTCGTCCTTTGCTTTGAACAAGTAAATGATTCATAATATCATTTTAGAAATATGTGTGTTTTCTTTTTTATTTTCTTTCTCTTATCATATATATGTTTTTATTCTTAAATAGAAAATTTATAAAATTAGGAAATCCACCAATGGAAAACAAATTTCATTCTAAATGAAAATTGAAGTTCAGTATTATATTCATCCTAAGAATTTCTTTAAGAAGTTTTAATATTAAAAAGAAAGAAGCATTAAGAAATAAAATAAAATAAAGATGATAAATCTTAGTACAATAAAAAATTATTAGTACAATATTAGTACTATTTTAGAATATACTTTATACTATAAATAGTCTTCCTAGTACTAGTAAGAGTACTAGAACACTTTTACTATTTCTTACTATAAATCTATATAGATTAGATACTCTAATTTTGACTCTACTTTACTAGAATATACTAAATATATCGAGCATAGAAATAGAATCTCTAAGATTCAATTAATAAATATATATAATATTAAATGAAAATAGGATATATAGAATATTTATTCTATAATTATTAATTTAGATATGGTTAGATATAGATAATATATATTTTTTTCAATAATTTCTAAGATAATCTATCTATTAGAATCTTATCTAATTTCTAATAATTAAGAATGACAATGAAAATTACTCTTCTCGTTTCAATAAAAAAATTTATTTGTCTGATCAAAAGAAGTAGTGGCCCGGCCAATACTTATACTTAACCAGGTCGGGGAAATGAAGTTTTGCTTTTGTACAAAATAAAAGAAGCAATGTATTCTTTCTATTTGAAAAGTCTTTTTTGAATCATTGAAGTAAAATCAAAATTGTTATCATTCTTGACTTCACATGTTAAATCACATGATAACTTTCCAATTTGGAATGGGAAGAGATGGCAATTTGATTATTATATAT
>NW_018164496.1:0-293 GCF_001263595.1 Phalaenopsis equestris
GTCTCGCCGTCGGCGGCGTCGAGGGTGCCGTCGGCATGCTTATGTATTAATTTTTGTCTAGAATCTTGGGAAAAACCCACCGTCGGCGCCATCGAGGGCGCCCAAGGCAAAACTTTCACAGTTTCGCTCTGGTCCGAACGCGTCGCAATTTTTCTTTATGGATCCAATTTTTAAGATATTTGAAGGGTAAATAAGAGTAGTAGAGCTTAATACTACTATAAACTAGCGATAAATTCAAATAAAAACTACCATAATCGCAATAAAGATAAATATAAATATGGGTTGCCTCCCAT
>NW_018164496.1:8679-12356 GCF_001263595.1 Phalaenopsis equestris
GCCTCGAGGTTGTCGTCGGCGCCCTTCTGGAATATTTGATCTCTAGTCTCGAGAAAAACCCGCCGTCGACGCCCTTGTTCAAATCTTCACATTTTGGTCCTTTTGCTCCAAATTCGCTCCTTTTTGCATCTTTTTGCTCCATTGACCCAAATTCATCATTCCTGCAACAAAACATCAAAAATACCTTTCTTTAAAGTGCAATATCATTAAAAACAGTATAAAAGAGGTATGAAAATCTCAACATATTTTCTTTTGGTCACTCCTATTTGGCACAATACATATTTAAACCATTTACTTCATCTCATTTCACCAAAAACTCATTGTAGTGGGAAAGATGTTTTTTCATATTAGTAAACTTCATCACATAAACATAGTTTAGTAGTTACAGTTTTAAACTTTGCATTTAAATTTTGCTAGTAGTTAATAATTTAGTTCTGATAGCATCTCAAACATTTAAAATTAGTGACAATATTTTTTTTTATTTCTTTGAATATTCTAGTTAATTTATCATTTCAAATTTGAACCTTCCTCGCGGGATCGATATTTGGGACTTAAAAAAAAGACTTATATTATAAATTCTTATATTACTTGATAACGATGTGTATACTTACTTGTTTTATCAAGCAATTATAAATTTTCTGTTGATATAGTCCCCATTTTCAATAATAATGTTCTTAATGAAGTTTCTTCTTTGGTGAATATTCAGGATTCTGACCATCCAACTTTATGTGCTAATAACTTGATATCTCATAAAGTCAGCATCTATAATAATTTCTCTTCTTTAGACATTATTAATGATTAATTCATAGATAAAATATAAAAAATCAAAAAATAATATAAAATCAAACTTAAAAAAAATATAATTATATATATTTAAGAGTATTTTTAAAGAATTTTTTTTTACTTATTATATTTGTTTATGTGAAATATTGGATATGAAGGTTTAGTAACTTATGATTCGGAATTAGAACATACTATTAGAAACTTTTAAAGACAACTAAAAGAAATTAAAAATTTGAACAAAATGGCGAATAACTTAGATAATCAAATAAATGAAAATCGACAAAGACCTTTAAAAGATTATGCTAATCCGACAGCATATGAACTTCACTTAACTATTCAAAACCCTGATGTTGCTACTAATTCATTTGAGCTTAAATCTTCTATTATCCAAATGGTACAAAATAATCAGTTTGGAGGAACACCTACTGAAGATCCTAATATACATCTTGCTAGTTTTCTTGAAATATGTGATACTTTTAAATATGATGGAGTGTCTAATGATGCTGTTAGGCTTAGACTTTTTTCCTTTTTTATTAAGGGATAAATCTAAAGCTTGGTTAAATTCGTTAGCACCTAAATCTAGAGAGAGCTATCACAAAAAATTTTGGCTAAATATTTTCCACCCTAAAAAATAGCTAAGCTTAGAAACGATATTACATAAAATAATAATCCCTCTTAGTCAGTTTGAAGAGGAAACAATATATGGAGCCTGAGAAAGATTTAAGGATCTCCTTAGAAAATTTTCACACCATGCATTACCAGATTGGTTAATAATTCAAACATTTAACAATGTATTATTACGATCACTTACATTTATTATAGATGCTGCTGCTGGCGGATCTTTAATGTCAAAACCTTTAGATGAAACATACTCTTTAATAGAAGAAATAACTATTAATAATTTTCAATGGCCCTCTGAACGGGTAAATCCTAAGATAGTAGCTAGTACTTATGAATTTGATGTAATGTCTATTTTAACATCTCAAATTTCTGCTATAACGAAAAAGTTTGATAAAATTGGAGTGAACTATTATCAAATACCACCAATATTGGAGGAAAATTCATTAGGATAGATAATTGATACTCAAAAATTGAAATAACATTCCCTATTCTAATTATTACAACCCCGAATGGAAAAATCACCCTAATTTTAGTTGGAATAATTATAACAATTCAGTGAACCCCTCAGGAAATTTAAACAATCAAGGAAATCCTAATTATCGACCTTATTATCCTCCTGAATTTAACTCTAACCCTAACCCACAAGTTAAGGAAAAGAAGTTGACGATGGAAGAAGTAATGTTGAATATAGGAAATTAAATACAAAAGCAAGGGGTTTCTATTAGAAATATTGAAAATCAATTAGGACATATTGTTACTGCACTTAGTAACAGACCTTCAGAAAATCTTCCGAGTACTATGGAAGTTAATCCAAAAGATCAAAATAAGGAGCAAATTAAAGCTATTCACGAAGTGAAAAAGAATTTGAAACAAGAATTCAAAGTGAAAATGAAATTGATGAGGAGAAGGAAGAGATTGAAACAAAGTGACCATAATAAAAATGAGCAAATACAAGTTTCCTTAGAAAAATAATGTTGGCATCATTTTTTTATGTCACGAGTGTAGGGTGTCTACCCGCTTGACTCGGGATAGTCTACGGTCTGTCTGTAACATCCGATAGTTCAGAAACACACTCGAGACCTTTTTGACACTTGTTGAGGGGCACGTAGCCATGGTTATTTTGCTAGGCTTTAACTTTCGCCTAGGTAAAGGCCGGTCGGCATTTAGCACATCAGACAGCTCCGATCGAAACAACGAATATTATGTGCCGCGTTACGCACGAAATTGACTCAAATTGGCCTGATTATCAGCGAAGTTGTTTAGATCACCCCAAACGGCAAAACAGACCACGCGACTGTGTTTGAAACGTCGATTTCAGCTACGGAGGATGTCCACTTCACTACAGCTTCGCGGGCAGGGTAAAAATGCGTCAATTATCGTTTTGGGCACGATAGTCAAAAAAGTGATTCGGATGACCCCGGATGACAAAATGGACCGCGTCAACGCGTCCGGAACGTCAATTTTAGCATGAAGGACATCCACTTTGTTGCGAGGACGTGTACGAGCTAAAAATGCACTAAGGATAATAATAATAATATTATTATTATTATTATTGTATAATATTATAATTTTTATATCTTATCTCCCTTATAAATCCTTGCCTCTCTCTCTCCCCCCTATCCGATTGCGAACCTTCTGCCGCCACTCTCCCTTTAATGAAAGCTAGCCGCCGACCGTAAGCTCCTTGCGCCAAAAATTTTTATATAACTTTAAAAATCTTTTCATGCATTTGTACAGGAACAACTCCAATAGTATAATCACTAGCATCGCACATCAGTTCAAATGATTTCTCCCAGTTAGGTGCAACTATAACAGAGGCTGTTATTAGTTTTTCTTTTAATAACTCAAAGACATTTAAACAGTTTTCAGTAAATTCAAATTTCTTGTCCTTTTCTAAAATTTGGCATAGAGGTTTAGTAATTTTTGAAAAATCTTTAATTAAACGCCTGTAAAAACTAGCATGTTCAAGAAAACTCCTAACTTCTCTTACATTAGTAGGAGGTGTTAATTTAGATATAACTTGAATTTTTGCAGGGTCTGCTTCCATACCATTTTCTGAAATTTTATGCCCTAACACAATTCCTCTTGCAACCATAAATTGACATTTCTCCAAATTTAGAACTAAATTAGTTTTCTAACATAACTCTAAAACTTTTTCAAGATAATTTAAGCATGCGTCAAATGATGTTCCAAATACATAGAAATCATCCATAAAAACTTCCAATCCATCATCAATCAACTTACTAAATATAGACATCATACATCTCTGGAAT
>NW_018164496.1:12729-14588 GCF_001263595.1 Phalaenopsis equestris
TAAAATTTCCTTCTTGACTACTTCTTTCATGCAGGCCATTATCTCCCAGTATCTCCTTTGTGGATCAAATCTTGGTTTATATTGTTCATCTAGTATAATTCTGTCCATACAGATCAAATGACTGATTCCCTTAATATCAACTAAGGTCCAACCAAAAGCTTTCTTATATCTTTTTAATGTATCCAAAATTCTTTGCTCTTGCAAAACATTTAATTCTGAAGATATAATAACATATAGTGTAGTTGAGTTTCCCAGAAACACATACTTCAAATGGTTAGGCAATATTTTCAACTCAAGTTCAGGTGGTTTTATAATTGACAGAACTAGATTCTTATCAGTATTTCCTGTAATATCCACCTTCTCAAACCTTCCCTGAACTCAATCTAATTTTTCATTTTCTATTTCATCCAAAATAACTTCATCACTGTCTTCCAATTGTTCTTTGTCTTCAAAATGTTCTTTAAAATGCTCGTTCAATAGATGTTCACTAATTTCCATGCGAAAACATTCATTATCTTATTCAACAACAGGGTATTTCATAGATTTCGCAATGTTAAAAGTCACTTCTTGATCGTTAATTCTCATAGTTAATTCTCCATTTTGAACATCTATATTTTGAACATCTATCAGTTAATTCTCCATTTTGAACATCTATCATAGTTTTTTCAGTAGCTAGAAACAGTCTTTCTAAAATGATAGGTATTTCTTTATCTTTTTCCATATCTAAAACAATAAAATCCACAGGAAAGATAAATTTATCAACTTTTACTAACACATCTTCTATAACTCCCTTAGGATAAGTAGCTGAATGATTTGCTAACTGAAGAGTTACAGAAGTAGGTGAGACTTCTCCTAATGCTAATCTTTTGAAGATTGATAGAGGCAAAAGATTAATGTTGGCTCCCAAATCACATAAAGCTCTTCCACAAAATTTTTCACCGATAGCACACGGTATAGTGAAACTACCTCGATCTTTTAATTTTTCAGGAAGTTTTTTTCTGAATAATTGCACTACACTCTTCGGTAAGTGCATCAATTTCATCATCAGTGAACTTCCTTTTCTTGTTCAAAATATCTTTCATAAATTTCACATAATTGAGCATTTGCTCTAAAGCTTCTACGAAGGGAATATTTACTGTTAATTTCTTAAGAATTTTTATAAACTTGAAAAATTATTTATCCTTTTTTTTGTTGCTTAAATATTTGAGGAAACGGTGGTGGAGGTTTCTCCACAGTAATTTTCATTGATGTAAGTGGATATTTTAAATCTGGGTATTCATGATCCTTTTCTTTTTTTGTATCCACTTTCTCTTTTCAGTTTCCGTTTCTTTCTGCACTCTTATTTCTAATTTTTTTCCACTTTGTAATTGTATCGCTTTTATTTGTTCTTTTCCTTGATCTTTAGAATTTGGTTCCACAGTACTAGGAAAAGTTCTTAATGTTTGGTTACTAAGCGCAGTAGTGATATGCCCTAATTGATTTTTAATATTCTTGATAGCAGTTCCTTGATTTTGTAACTGATTTCCTTGAATTTGTAATTGATTCTTGACATCATTTTTTTTATGTTATGTGTGTCTGGGACGTCGATATTACCTAAGGAGGGCATCCATGTCGTTAACGCTTTATGTCGTTAACGGTTCAAATACGAGGTAAAAATGTACAAATTATTGTTTTGACCCAAATTGCTAAAAAAGTGGTCCGAACGACCCTGAATGACGAAACGGGCCACATCAGTGCGTCCAGAACGTCGAATTTACCTAGGGGAGAAGTTTATTTCGCTATGATGACGTGTTCGGCAAAAAGATGCGGAGAGATAATAATAAAAAATAATAATAATAATATTATTATTATTATTTTTT
>NW_018164496.1:14712-16930 GCF_001263595.1 Phalaenopsis equestris
TCTCCTCCCTCTCCCCTCTATTCTCTCTCTCCCAAAAAAAAAGAATAATAATAATAATAAATCTTTTAATCCCTCTCTCTCTCTCTCCTATCCTAAAAAAACATATTACTCAATCCCTCTCTGATCTTCCCTTCGCATCTCCTCACAGCCGACTCCTCTCCCGTTTTCGCGAAAAGGGCTCTCTCATCCATTCGGACGTCGGATTCGCGACTCCTCCCTCTCTTATCTATGATTTCGTGAAAGAACTCTCGTTGGGCTCCTCCCTCTCCCGTTTTCGCGAAAAGCTCCCTCTCGTTTCTCAAAAAAGCTGGCCCCTCCGCCTCTCATTCGCGACATCGAGGAAGCCTTCTCCCATTTCTTCTTCTTCATCTTTTTTTTCTTCTTCTTCTTCCATTTCTTTTTCTTCTTCTCCTTTTTCTTCTTCTCATAATTTTCCTTTTTTTCTTCCATTTCTTCTTCTCCTAATTTTTCTTCTTTTTCTTCTCTTTCTTCTTCCTCTTCCTCTTCGCCGGCCTTTTACCTCCCCGACATCACATTTACACCGGAGAAAATCAGCAAGGAGGATTTTATATTTTGGGCTCTTCTCCAAGTTTTCTTCACTCCCGATGTGCACCGCCGGCGAGCCAACTCCACCTCGCCGTCTTACCTTCACGGCGGCCGGATACTTCGCCGGAGCATTTTGACATCGTCGGATAGTGAACGTTGTCGCTGTTCGAGGAAGCGCAGACGTCTTTTACCTCTTGGGTTCCCCTCTTTCGCCGTCATCGAGCAACCTCCCTCGCGAATGTATATTTTGGTTATATTTCTTTTTATATGCCAAAATTATTATTTTTTTGGGTTGCTTTGTCTACCTCACTGCTTCCTATCTCCTATTCTCCTTGTTGCATGATTCATTGTGGGATACACTAAAGCATGGACTGAACGTCGACGGCTTGGAGCAAGTAAAGAGAACGTGCCTGCAACCTTCGCAGTGATGAGATCCCCTAAACTCCTAGCTAGCCCTAGGTTTAGTGGTGTCTAGGTGTGTGTGTTCGATCGCCCACACGGGGTGCGTATGTCAGCATGGGTCGGCGCATCAAAAGACGTGCCTGCGCGATGGATCGTTGATTTCCTAGAGCTAGCCTTTAAGTTAGGACTTCCTGTGCGTAACCAAACACCCTCCGTAGAGCCAGATCGAGTGTCTCCCATTTGTTGTGATCCTTAGCACAAGTCCCAATGGGTTGGAGTCCCTCACTCCCCTTGTTTTGGGTTTCCCCAGCTTTACTTGGAGAAGCTAGGGGTCGGACTTGACAAAGCGAGAGAAGCTTCGTAGCCGGCTCGCTTTGCAAAGTCTGGAGGAGTTCGCAAAATGGTAAAAGCTTTATAGTTAGCACATTTTGCGACGCCATGGAGAGTTTTCCCTTCAGAGATCCGAGGAGAAAACTCCCCACATTCCCTCACCAAAATAAGAGGCGGCGGTGCCACATATCCAATGATCTAAACCTTAGGTTTCCTAGGTGAGGTCGTTAGTACAAGCGTGGCTCGCTATCATATGTGGTCGTTTGAACCTCATTGTTTGCATATGTGTGTCTTGCATTGTTACATATTGTGTGTCATATATCGCACTTGCACTTGCAACTTGCACTTGCACCTGCACCGACACCACTTGTGCCTCGATCGGTTATCTCGAACCGGTCACATCACTTGTGCTTTAGCCAGCTACCTCGGTCCGGTTGGCACAATACGTTGGTTTGACCGGATGCTCCATCCCGATCGAGCTACCACTTGCTCCTTTGCATGTTGTGTATGTGCATGTACATGTTTGTTTGCATGATCGATATCATCTAGTTGAGTTGTATTCCTTCAGGTCACTACCTTACCGGCAAACTGACGGCGAGCTTTTCTGTCATTCTTCGGTCTTCTCAGGTAAATCTTGCCGTCGGCGCCGTTTTGGCGCCGTCGGCGGGCTGACTGCGCAGCTTAATCGTTTCACTCCGTTTGGCTCCGTTTTAACTCCGTTTCGCCCCATTTCAGTTGTGTTGTGTTCCTAGCAAATAGCCCTACAAAATAAGCATGAAAACAACCTTCCTTTAAATTGTAATCTCATTCAAAAATATACAAGAAGTGTAAAAGAGATTAAGCATCCAAAGACTTATCGAAAGGTGACAGGGCAAAATATCATTTCTTGCTCGTTTTTGCTCCAAATTGCACCGTTTTTGCATCTTTTTGCTCCAATGAC
>NW_018164496.1:17071-20172 GCF_001263595.1 Phalaenopsis equestris
CTCCTCCCTCGGGGTCACTGCCTTACAGGTTTCCCCTTTTTTCGAGCCCCTGCCACTACGGCATGCCTACCTTTGGGTCACTGCCTTACCTGTATACCCTGTTGTCGGGCCCCCTCCCCCACCCACCTCCGGGTCACTGCCTTATCGACATACCCTCTTTTCGGGCCCCTGCCACTACGACTTGCCCATTCCTACGAGTCACTGCCTTCATGGAATACTCTTTGTCACTACTTATATGTTCTGATTTTCCTGCATTAGCATTTGCATTTGCATATTTGCATGGATAGCGAGCTAGGTTCGTCATGAGAGTGACCCTGTGTTGGTCGTGATGCCTTAATGAGCATTGTTTGTTGAATTGATCCCAGTGAGCAATGCGACTTAAGTCATCGGGATTGACACAAGATCTAATAGATTTAACTCGTGTCACCATTCTTCGTGACACCCTTTAGATCCTTTGGATCTTTAGGATGGGGCCAGTAAAGTGACCCCATCAGAGTCATACCATATTTAGACTTACCCCGCACTTAGATGCTAGGTTGATGCACCGTTCATTAGATGGTGTGATAGGCTAGGATTTAGGGCGCTAGGTAGTCTTTTTGAGGTCTGGCTATTATTCTTTTATGAATTGGTTGCCCTAGCCAGATATCTTTCTTTTGCATTATGCTTGTGATGTGACTGCATGTTGCATATGTATGGTAGTGTGTTAGGGCATTCTTCTGCAGGGAGTCATACCTATTTTCATATACACACACAAGTACCGCTATGGGGGGAGCAAGTAATGATTTCTGACCCTTTTGCTTGCAGGTGCTATTAGCTCCCCCCAATTTTAAGACATGGCTCATGATATGTTATATGCATGTGATTTTCCCGCTGACACTTATTTTCATGCAAGATTGAGTCTTTTTCTTTTCTCTATGTATTTTTTAGAGTTTAGGAGAGTCCTAGAGCAAAATTAAGATACGGGCATGGGTTCCGAGTCACTAGCACGGGAACCACGTGGAGGGGACCAGGAGCAGGTGCTCATGCCCCGTATCTTAATTCTGCATTTTATATTGATGTATAAAATTAGGACCGGGCATGTATATGCGGAGTCCGACCTCCATTTTCTTTTCTAGGATATGTTGCCGACCCAGCGGCATCGGCCTGTTTATTATTTTAACTTACTTTGCTTTTTTTGCATCATGTTGCATGTCTGCACTTGCATGTGTTTCCTTGTTTTCTTTCTGTGTTTTATCTGGGATTTCACGATACAACATATGCTCATTAAGGACTCTAAAATTGTAATTTTCTACAAAATCTTAAACAAAATATTCAAGATAATTAAAAATTAGGATTAAAATATTCAGGATTTAAAAATTGCAACATTTACTTTCTTGCATATATTAATAGGGCCTCCACAATACTTAGGATCATTCTAGATAACTGCATTCATATTTGCATGTCCTGAGGATGAGTCCTTATACTTTTCCAACCTAACTGGCCCAGCATGCCTTCATATAGGTGGTTGTCTAGTGCGCCTAGGGTGTTAGAAGGCTCCCCGACCTAGATGGGTTTTAAGTCCTTTTGTTGGAGTGTTTCCAGCTTTGTAGTTGAACCTCCACTTTCTCTTTCTTTCCTGAGTCATCCTTGCTATTTCAGCAGGTATAAGTCTCACCTCTTGGAGCTCCAGCTTATAGTCATAAGATACAGTTTCCTTCCTTTGACCTTAGGGCTACCAGTGTTCCCATGGATGATGCAATTCACGGATTGCTGACCAGGACTTTCAGGACGTGTTGGGTCGACTACCTTCACGACCAGGTAGACTTAGGGTCCTAGTAGCTGTGTATGGCGGGTCCGTGGTACCCCGACCCAGTTACCTCTACCTTTTAGGATCACTCTACCTCTTATTTTGTTGAGCCCCTTTGAGCCATGCGCTCCTTGACCTCGTTGATATCACCTTGACGGCCCGATGCCGATGAGCTGTCGCCTATTTGGGATACGACAATTTATCCTCTGCCCTTTGGCCCAGATGTACTTTGACGTATTGGAATATCTCCATTAAGATGATTTAGGTTATTTTGTGGGCCCCATGTGCCGATAATCCGCTACCCATTTCGGGATGTGAGAGACTCATTCTCTACCCGATTGTTTAGCGTGAGCTTTGAAGCATTGAGATTGTTCCCACACGGAATAACCTTCATTTGGTTGCCTATACCCCAGGTCTATGATAATGATAATATGAACTCCTTTTATCGAGAGTATTCTTGGGTTTCCTCTAAGATGTAATTAACCAGTACTAGGAGTGCTCTTGACCAGTGCTCTTGACCCCAGAACAGGTACATACACCTGAATCTCTGGTTATGGGTAGCTATGTAGATACTTATTTCATGAATATTGGTTTAAGGTGCCTCCGCCCGATCTTTTTTGGGCGGATATTCTTAACCTATCCTAGCGAGGTTTATCGCACGTAGACTCTCCACGTTTTACTTTTTCTCTTGCTTGTCTCTTTGTCGTATGTCCTTTCTTATTTGATTCCTCTCCTCTTCTAATCATTTATATGGTTTGGGAGGGAGATTTATTCTAATGGGGGAAGTATATGGGAGGAAGTATACGACGATCGACAAGATGGCGACTCCTTTTTAAAATAAAAAAGAGAAAAATAAACGGAAAACATTGATTTCCTTAATTTTGTAATTGTTGACCCATGTTTAATATCATCTCTTCCATAGACAACTTATTTTCCTTAATTTGAGTGTTACTGTTAAATCCTGGAGGATAAGAAGGTTAATAATTAACATTTCCTTGATTGGATGAATTCCTAATGGGTTCACTGGGTTGTTCGCCCATTGTTAATTTGTAGAAGAATTGTTATTCCAATTAAAATTTGGTTGATTCTTCCAACCTGGGTTATAATAGTTCGAATAAGGGTTGTTGGGTCTATTATTAATAGCACTTAAAGTCTCATACGAAGGTTGAACATCCACAAGTTGCTCAGATGATATCTCTTCCATCATAGTAGGTGTTGGAGAATAATTCATTCCACAATGATCTAATTTCTTTGATATTGCAGCAATCTGCGAAGCTAACATAGATATTGCATCAGAATCATGGATACTAGCTAC
>NW_018164496.1:20480-22026 GCF_001263595.1 Phalaenopsis equestris
TGAAAGTTCTCCCCAAGTTCTAATAGATCCAGGTGCTAACAAATTTAACCACATCTTAGCCTTATCCCTAAGTGAAGAAGGAAAAAGTCTAAGTCTAACAACATCGTTTGAAACTCTGTCATATTTAAAGGTAGCACAAAGTTCTAAAAAAACTAGTGAGGTGTAAATTAGGATCTTCATTTGGTGTACCTTCGAATTGATTGTTTTGTACCATTTAGATAAAATCAGGTTTAAGCTCAAATGAATTAGCAGCTACATCAGGATTTTGGATAAATAAGTGAATTTCATCTACTGTAGAATTTGTATAATCTCGTAGAGGTCTAGGTTGGTATTCATTTTCTATTCCTTGATTGTCCACGTTGTTTTCCATTGTGTCAGGATTTCTAGGTTCTCTTCTTAGTTTTCTAATTCTTCTAACAGTGCATTCTAATTCTGAATCGTATGGTATAAGTTTTTCAGGTCCAAATTTGAGCATACAATTGAAATCAGTACACAGAAAAACAGTTAACTAAATATAAAAATTAAGTTACAATTTCAATAAAAATTTTCTAATACTCCTAATTTATCCGTTAGTCTAATTATGATTCTTGTTTATTCCCCGGAAACGGCACCAAAAACTTGACAGTGCCTTTATATATGCTTAAAAATACAAGAATTTAATACTGTTGCTAGAAGATTTAATTCCTCGGCAACGGCACAAAAAACTTGACAACAATTATAGATTTGATAAAGATATATATATAAAATATTCAATAATGGTCACACTTATCAACGCAAGTATATGTATCGCTCAAGTAATACATGGCTCTAATGGAGTCCTAGATATCGATCCCACAGAGAGTAATATTAGAGGCTACAAACTAAGATTTTAAAAAATCAATACTTAATCACAATAATATAATTCAAATTGCTTATCTGGTC
Source organism: Phalaenopsis equestris (assembly GCF_001263595.1). Classification (NCBI taxonomy): domain Eukaryota; kingdom Viridiplantae; phylum Streptophyta; class Magnoliopsida; order Asparagales; family Orchidaceae; genus Phalaenopsis; species Phalaenopsis equestris. Next base: position 21,402 of record NW_018164496.1, read on the forward strand.
ACTAATAGGCAATTGAAATAAATATGTAATTTTAATAGCTCTTAAATAACTAATTATGCTAATAAAGTTTCTAATGTGAAATTCAATATATAAGAAAGCATCATTCTCCTTGTCAAGAAATTAAAGTGAATGGATAAAGTGAATTAGTTCTAATTGGATTGTGCCAAATAGGAGCATACATATTCTTTACCCTTTGGTCCAGGCATAAAGAACATTGATTAATCCTATACTTGTTTACTGAATGTGCGGATAAGCTGGGAGGATACCAGCTCTCACTTCGGAGCTCCCATGTTCCCCTCGCCTGAGGGTTAACATCTACACTTCAACACCCAAATGATATGACCAAATTGATGATTTTAGTCTATCACTCTAAATCTCCAATTCTAAGTCTGATAATTTTATTTCTCTATTTATTTGCACCCAACTTCCAAGGGCTTTGACCTCCCTAAATCTTGGATGTAATCTTCACATTTGTTGAAAAACTCAACATATTTTAACAAATCAATTGGCTAGATTGAAAGTAAATTAAGATAGAAGTGAAAAGATCATCACAACTTCTTTAACATTTTCAAGGCTCAACCAATTCAAATCACCATTTCACAAAATCTCAAGACAAGAAGAAAGA
>NW_018164496.1:22067-22740 GCF_001263595.1 Phalaenopsis equestris
GTCATACAAACTACAACAAGTAAATAACACTTATCTCTAATTCCTCCCCAAGCAAACTCCTCGAAGTTCCTCTGAATCTCTTCCTTTCTTTATAGCACACAGAATTCTTCTTCAAAGTGGCAAGGAGGAAGAAATCTCTCACTTTTCCTTCACTCTTACACTCTCTCAAAGAATTCCTCACAATCTAACCCTAAATTAAACTCTCTACACACTACTAGGGCTCTTGAACTTCTCTGAACCTCCTGAATGTCCAGAACCTCCAGAACCTACTGAACCTCCTCTATTTTAGGCCAAAATCTTCTCTTAAAGTTGTAGAAGAGTTTTTCCAAGAGTTGTCTGACCTCGACTTTATATATGCTTAAAAATATAAGATAAATATAAATGTAATAAATATTCAATAATTGTAAAGTCACACTTATCACCACAAGTATATGTATCGCTCAAGTAACATAGGGCTCTAATGGAGTCCTAGATATCGATCCCACATGGAGTAAGTTTAGAACTACGAACTAAGATTTTAGAAAAGCAATACTTTAATCACAACAACAAAGTTCAATTTGCTTATCTGTCACTAATAGGCAATTGAAATAAATATGTAATTTTAATAACTAATAAATAACTAATGATACTAAGGAGGGTCTAATTGTGATATTCAATATATAAGAAAGCATCC
>NW_018164496.1:23515-23860 GCF_001263595.1 Phalaenopsis equestris
TCCCAAGAGTTGCCTAATCATCCCTTCAAAATTTGGCCTTATCCAAAGCCTGATTGATATAACCGCCGAGCTCGCCATCGGCGGCCTCCAAGGTGTCGTCGGCGGACCTTCTTAATGAATTAATTCTGGAGTCTTGGAAAATCTCATCGTCGGTGGGGTCGAAGGTACCGTCGGCGCCCTAGTTTAATTCTGCACATTTTGGTCCTTTTCGCTCCAAATTTGCTCCTTCTTGCATCTTTTTGCTCCAATGACCCTAATTCATCATTCCTGGAACAAAACATCAAAAATATATTTCTTTAAAGTGCAATATCATCAAAAATAGTATAAAATAGGTATGAAAATCAC
>NW_018164496.1:23911-26592 GCF_001263595.1 Phalaenopsis equestris
GTGGGCCAACCCCGCCGAGTCCGCCGTCGGCGGCCTCAAGGGCGCCGTCGGCGGCCTCAAGGGCGCGGTCGGCGGGCCTTCTAAAATATTTAACTAGAGTCTCAGGAAATTCTCGTCGTTGGCGCCTTTGGGCTCGCCATCGGCGCCCTAGTTCAAATCTCTATATTTTGGTCCTTTTCGCTCTAAACTCGCTCCAGTTGCCTAAGCATCCCTTCAAAATTTGACCTTATCCAAAACCTGATTAAGCATAACCGCCGAGCTTGCCGTCGGCGGCCTCGAGGGCGCCGTCGGCGGACCTTCTTAATGAATTAATTCTGGAGTCTTGGGAAAAACTTACCGTCGGCGAGGTCGATGGCGTCGTTAGCGCCCTAGTTCAAATCTTCATATTTTTGTCATTTTAGCTCCAAATTCCCTCCTTTTTGCGTCTTTTTGCTCCAATGACCTTAATTTATCATTCCTGCAACAAAACATCAAAAATACTTTTCTTTAAAGTACAATATCATTAAATTATTATCAAAATCACTGTAAAATAGGTATGAAAATCTCAACATATTTTCCTTTGGTCAGAGCCCTCGTGCTTCTTCAACCCAACTGGCCCAGCATATCTTTATATAGGTGGCTGTCTAGTGTAGGCTCCTCAACCCAGATGGGGTGTAAGTCCTTTTGTTTGGAGAGTTTCTAGCTTTGTAGTTGAACCTCCACTGTCTTTACCTTCCAGAGGCATCATTGCCACTTCGGCAGGTATAAGTCTCACATCTTGGAGCTCCAGCTTTTAGTCATAGGATAGAGGTTTCTTTCTTTTAAGCTACCGAGGTTCCCGTGGATGTCACAATTCACGAATTGCTGATCGGGGACCTCAGGACGTGTTGGGTTAACCACCTTCACGACTAAGTAGACTTAGGGTCGTAGTAGCTGTGGATGACGGGTTTGTGGTACCCCGACTCAGTTACCTCTACCTTTTAGGATCACTCTACCTTCCTTTTGTTGAGTCCTTTTGAGCCATATCACTCATTGAATTCGTTGATATCATATTGACGGCCCGATGCCGATGAGTTGTCGCCCATTTGGGATACAACAATTTGTCCTCTGCCCTTTGGCCGAGACGTGCTTTGACATGTTGGGATATCCCCATTAAGATGATTTAGGTTATTCCGTGGGCCCCGTGTGCCGATGAGCTGTTACCCATTTAGGATGTGAGAGACTCACTCTCTGCTCGATGGCTTAGCACAGGCTTTGAAGCATCAGGACTGCTCCCACATGGAATAACCTTCCTTTGAATACCTATTGACCCAGGTTCACAATAATCTAATAAAAACTCCTTTTATCGAGAGTATTCTTGGGTACCCCCCAAGATGTAATTAACCAAATGGGATACATCCCCTTGGGAGTGCTCTTGACCCTAGAACAGACACCTACACCTGAATCTCTGGTTATGGGTAGTCTACGTAGGTATTCTTTCACGGATATTGGTTTAAGGTACTTTTGCTCGATATTGTTTGGGTGGACACTCTTAACCTATCCTTGTAAGGTTTATCGCACGTAGGCTCTCCTCTTTTTTTATTTTCTCTTGTTTGTCATTTTATCGTATGTCCGTCTTTTCCAGTTCCTCTCTTCTTCAGGCGTTCATATGACTAGAAAGAGATATTTATTCGGGAAAGAGAAGTATACGAAGATTGACAGGCTGGCGATTCCTTCTAAAATAAAAGAGAGAAAAACAAATGAAAACAAACAACTACCTTCGTTTTCTTAATGATTGAAGCAGAAGAATAAAGACAAACAATTTACAAAATTTTTGGAAATCCTTAATTAAAGTTTGATTCTTTTTGATATTTTTGATATTTTGAATATAATAACAACTTCTAAAGATAACTTGAGTTTTTGTAAGATAAGATGCACTGAATATGAAATATCTTTTTCCTTATCATGAATCAGTAATAGGTATATGAATTTTTTTTGTGGAAGTATGTAAAATTGTGTTGTGTCAAATAAGAGCAATATTATTCTTTACCCTTGCTAGAGATGTTATAAAGAACATTGTACTAAATTAAAGTTCGAATAGTGCTGAAGACCGGCTAGGCAGGGAAGATACTGACTCTCACTCCAGAGGTCTCTCGAATTCCCTCCACCTAGGGCCTAACATAACGTATCATAACTTAAAACAATAAACCAAGTTGGAGCTTTAACCTGTCACTTTAATGTCCTTTAACTCTACACTCTTCAAAGATTATTTCTCTATTTATTTGCACTCAATCATATGAATTACATTCTCATCCATACAATCTCATGTGATTCTTTTCAATTGTTAACTGAGACAATACCATTCCGGTTCTTACATGTTTTCACAACAAATTTTAACATCTCGATGGGCCAAATCAAGAAGTAAATGAAGTACATGGAGTTAAATCATCACAACTTCTTCCAACATTAAAGATCAATACTCTCCACAACTTCCATCCAATACTTTATTTACTTATCATTTTAAGGAAAAATATGAAGAAAACTACTCAGAATTCAGGGAGAAAATAAAACCACAATTTAGTTTAAAAGCATAAATAATTGTCAAACTGTCAAGAAGTCTCAGTTAAAACCAAATGTATAAACAAAAAGATAGAAACTTATCTCAAATCCTCCACCAACTCTTGAAGTTCCTTTGAATCTCTTCTCTTCTTCTTTGAATCTCT